>NW_020538040.1:7909064-8075049 GCF_003426905.1 Ctenocephalides felis
ATAGGCTGGCAATGTTTTGATTCCATAAAACTTAATATGCCTAATAAACTCCTGAACATGATCACTACACATCCGTGCTATCCGTGCTACACCTACACAGTATCTATAATATCCAAAACACAAACAAAACCAACACATAGACTGCTCCTAGACAAAAATAGAGTCATGTCAGTATACTTTACACAAGTATTGTTTCAGCATCGTCCGTCCGTGACGGCATAATTAATGGGTACAAAAGACCCACGCCATCCATTCATTCATTCCGGGTTAGGAGAGGAAAATGTTATGCGAGAAAGTACTCGTATACTGAGAGACAGGTGAAGAGAAAGGTTTCGGATTGTTGGAAAATTAGAAAATAAATTAGTTATGGATATTTTGCCCTCGCATAACTTTAACCTATGTGGATGCCCTTTTGGTAAATATCGGGTAAAAAGGATCAAGGGAACGTACCAAGAATTTTCGGCAGGTGAAAGCCTACTGAAAGTTCTGGGAACAAGGACTCTATTTGCATGATAAGTGTTTAAAATCAAATATTTATATTTTCAGTGCTTTCATTTGTTTAATAGATTCATAAAAGGTTTTTTTTTGTAAGTCAGGTAAAATTAAATGCACGTGATATATTGCATATCTTCCTCTCCCACGTGATATTTTGTGATTTTTAGTCAAACCTCCCATTCCTCTTTAAGCCTAAGACACCTACCTTCAAGATACTAAATTTTTATTTATTTTTATTTGATAGCATTTTTTATATTTTAGTAGTTGCTCAAAAATATAGAGTTACAAACAAATAATACTTTTTACATATGCATATTTTATTATTATTTTTGAGATTCATTAAAAGTGAATTGACCACCCTGTGGTCATTCAAAATAGAAGCGTTTGTTTCAGAGAAATGTAATATAAAAAAATCATTTGGTTTCATTTTGATTATTTTGGTTCAAAGAGATATGAAACATAAGTTATTTTTTAAATGATATCGCAAAAATGGTCGTATTTATGTGTCTGGACCGTCTACATCCGCGTCGGTAATTTTGTTTATGGGTCTGCAAATGCCTTCAGATCATTTCAAGGAATCATCTATTAAGTCCAAGAAATCATCCCCCGTATATGTAGAAATTAATGTAACCCGCCTCTTACGGGCGGGGCTAATATTGTTAATCCTAATTTTTAATAATTTTTATTTAGTATAAGTTTAGAGCTCAGCATAGTAACACTAATTATCTGATGCCCTTATATTCAACATATTTTTTTTTATAATAAATCTATTAATATTAAACGTCGCATTTTATTTTATTTAATCACCGATCACACCAAGAGTTCTATTATACAATAGAACAAATTTAAAGGTGAAGTGTTTAGATAATTAAATCGACAACACCCTGTTAGACGTCGAAGTAAAATTTAAGCTTCGCGCCTTAACAGGCCATTTGTCTACAAAATTGAGTTGCTCGATGCTTCCACATTAAATGACCCACAGCGTTTCAAGTTAAGTTGGCAAATTTTTTAGTGTCTTCAGAATATCTCATCTGATATTCCAGAAATAGCTTTAAATAGTATAATGAATAAATCTGGTATTTATATTAGATAATAAAATATTGTATTGAAGAAAGAAAAGTATATCAAATTGCTGGTTGCAAAAAACTAAAATGTTAAGAATAATTAAAACCTAAATTCAACCTTTAAAAACACTTCTTAGTCCAGTCATTTAAGCTTAGGTAACAATCTCGGAATTCGAGATACCCAGCTGTAAGTCTGTAAATACTTGTATATTGACACCTAAAAGTTGTCTCAAAACCTACATATGTTGCGTACACCCTGCCATAAGGTTTTGAGACAACTTTAAGTAAGAAAAGAAATAGAAGAGAAGATATTACTGCTTAAGATCAATTTCTATCTTAATTCAGAATCTGCAGTTATAAATGACGCTTATTGATGTGCCACGAATACAAGTAAATGAAATGTATAGTAAGGAGATTTGTACAAAAAAAAATTTAATAAAATAACAAATGAAAATGGTAAGGTTACAAGTTCTATATTTTTATTTAATTTTCATTAACAAGCTTGAGTTTTGTAATTGTGGAAATTATTAATATATATATATATATATATATATATATATATATATAATATATTAATGCAAATGGCATAACATTCTTTATTACTCATTTGGATTAAGTAATTTTATATTTTCGCATAACATTTCTCGTAAAATAATAATCCACGATATTGTTATTATTATTATATACGAGTGTGTAGTTAATAAATTATACATTATGCATTATGCATTCCGATTAAATTACATTTTAGGGTCACATCGAGGTCAAACGTTGATCCCGATAATAGTGTGACCAGTGACCACTGACCACCAGCACAAGTTGTTTTATCAGCGAACACTCGCAGCACCAAATTCGCTGATAAACTCTAGAACAAAACTTGCATTCGAGTTGAATCGTATCATGACCTCGAGAGATATTTTCATAAAATTATATTGAGTCATACTTGGATAAAGAGCTAAATCATACTTGGACAGTATGCGTTGAAAAAGTGAATAGTCTACTAGAAGACGACTTTGGGAAAGTGACCAAGTACCTACTTATCAACGCACGGCCAGTATGGACGTACGGTACCCAACTTTGGGACTTGGGACAATAAAAGTGATATTAACATATACCAAAAGTTTTAAAATATGTCTTTTTGGCCTTTAAATACATCCCAAATCGGTTTTTACATCAGGAAACCAAGATGCTCACAATTGGGGCAAAAGTAATACGACTTACAACCAACACAAAGGAAGACTAACGTTCTTGATGCAATATTCCAAAGAAAGCAAAAATAAGACGCTCACTAGAAAGTTGCAACTTATAGAAATTTGTTGTTTTAGTAGTTAGAGATTTGGTCTTCTAGCAAGGAGGTTTCAAGATCCATACACCCAACGGACAACCTAATATCAAGCAGTACTGACCTCGAGCGTTAGGCAATATAGATGGAAATATATTATCTTTCATCTCCTATCAGTATTACAGAAATTTAATATTGAAATAAATATAGAGATAAAGCAACCATTGGGTTGCCTCCTCAAAGGTTATGTACTCGAGAGGTATCACGACAATAATAAAGTCAATAAAGTAATTTTTCGTGAAGTTTTGTAGGTTTATTAGCATTAATATTGAAAGAAGAAGTAATACATTATGGCAATTAAAGTCAGTCTTGATCAAAAATCATAAAATAAATAGATTGTCATTACATGTCTTAGTTTTTAGTACCAAGAAGGAAGCATAACATAGGGTTACTTGGGTATTAATAAAGTCATGAATTTATAAGAAAGAGTGCGCTAGAAAGGTACCTCAATTAGTAAAAATTATTAAAAAAAAAACTAAAGTTAAAGTAAGCGGATTTATCACATCTTTAATGACAGAATCTTTTTCAGGGAAGTACCAACAACTGTCATACTGAACTTTTGGGGCTGGTCCTTGAATGCTATTTCGAAATTCTTTTGTCTAGGGCAAAAAATGAAGCATGAATGGAAACATTCGAAGTAATTAAAATAGAATTTGATTAGAACAAAACATCATTACCTCATATCAGTATGTGAAATAAATTTCAGAATGAAAAGAAGAGTAATGCGTTAAAAGCAGCATCAAAGAGGAGAAATACCGAGTGAACATTAAAATACTCTAAATGTAATTAAGAGAGCATTTAATGTGCTCTCAATGTGTTTGCCAAGTTAGTACTATTGTGAAGCACCAATTTCGTTAATAAAGACATCAAAATGAGAAGTGAAAAGACCTCAAAATACCAACTGTAGGGTCTGTGAAGAGTCCTGGAAGAGGGAATACACCTAGTACAGTTAGCCAGTGTTGCATAAAGTTTGCGTATTATATATATATATATATATATATATATATATATATATATATATATATATATACATACATACATACATACATACATACATACATATAAACAATAAGCATGTATGTGCCTATTACAGGTCATTGTTCTCATCACATCACATAACAATACAGGCTGATTTGCATTTATGTACATTTAGTCTGCTTGTCTATCATCAGCGCACATATTGCCAGTTAATTAAGTAATAGAGATCGACGGATAGAAAAAATATAATACTACAACCTATATTAAAATTGCCACTTGTTATCAACATTTTTAGGCGTGTGTAAAATAAAGTTTCTCTTATTACTTTGAATAATTTGTATCGATTTTAGATTTTGTCAAAAATATAGATTAATTGAGAAGAAAATGAAATGGGTGATATACATTAAGAAGCCTGTTTTGGAATAAGCTTATTAGTAATATAGGCCTAATAAAAAAATCAATGGATAAATAAACTCACGTAGTCAACGCAATATACCAAATATTGATATCTAGCAACAACATTTTAATAACAAGATTAATTCGGAACACATGAAAATATATACAAAATTGTGTAAAGATGTAAATGGCCGAATGATCGAAAGATCCTTTGCCACATAAAAGGAATACACAAAATTTTCCTAAAATTTTCAAAATTACAATGCCCTATAATCTAAATATGAATAAGCAATTGATTTTTTTTAATACTTTCTTATATTTCTATAGAAGTTTAGTAAGATATCAAAGCAAGCTTAATGAACCATATGTCTGTATTTTACTGACCTGGACTTCGCCAAATATTCAAAAACTTGCTACAAATTAAACTCATTTAATATATTGCTCTATTGACCTATTGGCACAATGCCAATATACACACTAGTGGTGTGTATATGCGTCGTGTCTTAAAGCAAATTCCAGGAACTAATACATATCCATATTGTACAATTAATAATTCGATATATACATCAGCGGGACGACCCGGGTGCAAATACGTTCCGGGTCATCGTGCTGCGTGGCCGATAGATGCCGAAAGAACCAAGACAGTTTTAGTGAGATTGATATTTAGTGGATTTTTATGATCAAGTTCCATTAATAATTAAACATCCGGGGTAACTTTTACAATGATGCCATTGGACCCTTATGCGCCCCATTCATTCATTTTTCAAATTTCGAGATTGTCTGCTTGCAGACACAATAAAATCATTACTTCGAATCGTTAGAAGAAGTTCATTACTTCGAATCGTTAGGAGACGATCTTTATACAAATTAGTACTTGCATTTTGTGGGTATAACATCGACCGACCCGGGTGCCAACACGTTCCGGGTAGTCGATAAATTTATACCAAACTGATATTCGAAATACATTTATAATATATATTAAATAAATGTAAAATAAAAATTAAACGAAGAAATAGTTCATCCTATTACCACACAATTGAAGTGATGTTCGTAATCAATTGTTTCAATTGAGTAAATTTTTAAAATTGAGACTAAAAAAACTTTGAACTATAACTAAAAAAAACTAACTTGAAATGTTAGTTAATATAAAAACAATTCGGGCTATCTTTACTACGAACTCATTAGCACGATTCCAAACTGGTATCAAAAAAATTTCAAATTTTCAAAATCGATTGTATATCTTTTGTCAAAATATACAAAAATGTCCATTTACTTGTTAAATTAAAGTAAAAAACTGTTCGACCGATCGTCAAGCAAAACTGCATCATAATTCGTCAATCAACAAATTAATTTTTAAATTAACACATTTTCGAAACAAAGACACACGCAGGTATGTAGATTATGGTGCCAAACGATTCCGAATGACAAAACGTCAAAAAAGATTAAATAAACGTGCAAGCATAATATTAATTATCCAGACCCACTAATTAATCATTAATTACCCAATCGACTTCTGGTCAATCACCTGAATCTGAATAATTAATCATTATCTCTCTATCTATCTCACTCCCAAGAGTATAATAAACTGTTATCGATCGATCGATATCATATTAATTTATTTATGCAAACAATTGCATAATTCTATAAATATGCATTCGTATGTATGTTTGGAAAGAGACTGCCATGTGTGTGTAATGTGTTTGTATTATTATTGCATAAGAATGAATGAGTTGCGAGTGAGATAGTTCGCACAGAGAACCAGTTACCGGAGCCCGAGGTATTCGGATGACTTTTACTTGATATTTCTCTCCAACTGGTATGGTATGGTATGTAAGAGTTAGGTCTTATATGTCGGTTAGGCGAACAAATATTATATATACGTAATTATTATATTATTGGTGCTAGAAGTCTCCAAGAAATGAATTTTATATCTTGGAGATCAGGAACTACATCAGTTGCTTCCTAAAGATTCTATTGATCAGTACAACTTTTGGTGAACATCAGTCAAGTCGTTTGGAACTATCATTGATAGTTGACAAATTTTCAAAATTTAATTGTAACCAAGACTATGGCGTTGTTTTGTTTCTAAAATCTAATAATATTACTAAATGTATCAGTTCTAGTCAGGTTCAAGAGCATCATTTACCAACGTGATCAAATCGCTCGGAGTCAGGAAATCCTGCTGATAAAAACTGACCACTGAGCAGGATAATCGAAAGTCGGAAACACGATATCGAAGGAGCATTGAAACTTATAATTTATTTCAGTAAAAATTAAAATGTATCAATACATACAGTTTTACTTCGTTAGATGCAAAGCAAATTAGTGGATCTATTGGACTAAATTTGGAGAACAGTATAGTTCGCGCCTCACAAATATTTGTTATCTATCATCTTTTACCTAGTTCGATACCCACTTCGAGCAGCCTGTTGTCAGACAGCAGTGACAACGATTTTTACTTGGAAATATAAATAGCAATATGTTTCCAAGTAAAAACAGCCCTGATACGGCATTGCTGCGTCCATCAAAAACTCCTCATTATTTCCAAATTTTCATTAACGTCGATGAATCTGATTTGGCAATTGGCTGAACCATTTGTTCAAATTTAATTCCTATGCCACTGTGAATAAATTTCGAAAATTCTAAAACCATTCCAAAGGTATCAATTTTCCATAAATTTAATAACATCAGTGAGTCATTTCCATTGTCAATGGTAAAAAGTGTTCCCACGCCTAAAAAATCAACACTGGTAAATATATTAATAAAATTTTTTATGTTTATAAATCGCGGTTTATAAGATTCGCAGTTGTCTGTTGGATTTGTTTATAAATCTAATTCGCAAAAGCAATATGTATTGATATATTTCAAGAATTTGTTCCACGTTATCAGCAGTTCGAAGAGTTTCTAAAGAAAACAAATCTTGCTTGAAAATACTAAAACAAATTTTAATTAACGTGTTTTAGATACCAATAATCACCAACAACATATTTTTAATTTCCTGTATGATAAGTTAGAGTAATATTTGCGTTTCAAAGGTTTTTGAACATTTTGGCGTACCTTAGAAAAAATGAATGTATGTGTGTACGACGATTTTGAGAGCACAGATCAACCGACTTGAATGACTAAAAAAATCGGTTACTATTGATGAGAAGACGTGCTGATTAGTTTTTGGGAAAGGTAGTTCCACCCGTTTCAGAGATACGTGCAAAGAGTGCAAAAAATACCAGCAAGATTAATTTAGATATTGCTAAATATTGTAGCAACGCCACGAAAGTCTATTTTCACTTAAACCATATTAGAGATCTATAATTAAGTCAAAATCTGATATCACTACTGCCTGATACTAAGCTAGACAAATTTTAATAATTTTATATATCTATTTTTAAACGAATTATAAACTAGCAAGTATTTCAAGTAATTTTGGTTCCAAGTTTCCAAAACAATTCTGCCCCGGAATCCACATATCGTTATAATAAAAATGTCGACATATATAAACATTACAAACAATTTAATCAATTCCAAACATTTAAATAAGTTTAAACATACTACAAGAACCATTTTTACTAATGAGACGGCGGCGATAAAGATTGTTGAATGTAAATAATAAAAAATGTACGCAATATGGCTGTGCTATGTAGACGTTTGTACTGATAAGTACGTGTGAAAATAGTTTTGTAATTTGGAAGAAAAAACGTTGATGGAATTATGTATTAAATATCATACATTAGACTTTTTAAACGGCGATTGGAACTACGTGTTCTATAAATTATGTTTCTTCAGATACATTCTAACCTAGTATATTTCACATAAGGCAACCAGCGGTCGACCACTCTTCCTCCTCTGTAGACTGTCTAGAAGATATGAACATCTAATAGCGTATATGTGTTGCAGCAATGCCCAAAAAAACAATTTTAATTTGAGACTAAACAAATATGAGATATCACCGAGTACAATATGCCATTCAGCATCCCAATATATAATATAAACTTAAATATATAATATCTGCAATAATTATACAGTAAAAACCAAACAACATACATCCCAGCACATAACAATCAAATATCTCAACTTTTGCACAATCCCTGGATTAGCACAAATATTCCAAGACTAAAACTGGCCAAATCGGTTCAGCGGTTTAACAGTACTAGCGAATCTAACAGAATAAAGAGTTCCATTTTTATATATAAGATTATACTCGAGATTCAAAATCTTAAGTAAAAATTGGATATAATATTGTTTAATATAGAGTTTGGCATTGGAACCAGGACTAGTTTGTAGTGGCTTTCGCTCTTTTAACCATTACACCAATGACAGGATCAAGACTAAAAATTCGAGATTTATGAACCAATTCTGCCGCATAACATACCAATGTTATGGCAAGGCTATGTTATGAAGAACTATCTATATTAAATGTTGACAAAACCATGAGGTTGCTGTGCGGTCAGGCAACGATATCAGATTACAGGGTCTTTCTGATCCAACTTCATAACATACGAGTGGCGTTACAGTTTATGTATAAGATGTACGTATGAATGTGCGGATACAAATTTTGGTAAACGATTTCGAGTGCATAGACAAACCGATTGCTGGAAAGACGTGTTGATTACTTTTTGGCTAAGGCAGGCCCAGTCGTTTCGGAAAGACGGGGTAAAACGTGCAAAAATGATCAGTTTTTGAGAGAACGAAGCGTTCGATCTGAAAAATTCAAAGAACATTTTACTTGATGGGATAAAGAATTGATTAAATTTTTGGAAAGGCATGTCCGGCGGTTTTGGAGATAAAAAAACTTTGAAACAATGCCGGCTGTTGGTGAAAAATCATCGTTAGAGATATGCACATTAAATTATCAGATTATATAGAAATTATAATGATAAGTATAATATTTGTTTCCATTTCTATGGGTACCAATATTTATAATGTTTTAAGTTTTTATATATAGTTTAAACAAATGTCCTCGACATCTTCGACAGTTGGTTCAACCGACTTCAAAAAGTTTCAAAATTTTCAATAAATTTCAAGATACTCAAAAAAAAAAATTCAAAATTTTCAAAAATTTCGAAATTTTGGCAACATTTTTCAATAATATTCAAACATATGTTGTCTTCTAATAATATATTCATATATAGAGAACTTCATTCCATAATCTCGTCTAGACATTCTTTAAAACTAGTTTAAACATTTGCTGATAAACAATGTTAAATTAATTATAACTTTATCAAGTACTTTATTTAATTAGAACATTGGTGCAACATCAAAATCATGTAGAAAAATACTGCAACTGTAGATTTTTTTTTCAAATTTTAAATAATTGTATCAAAGAATCAATTTCAAGGATTTAGGTTTGATAATTTATTACAAATATAATGAGCCAAGTATATATTTTAGATTTCAGATTTCCGAATTTTCAGTAATAAGTAGGTACATAAAAAACATGTACTTGTTTAGTATCAATTATATACAAAATCAATATAGGCGTATAAATCATTCGCGTGTTACGCACGTTTAATATAAAGAAATATCCATAAAAAGCGTATAAAATTGTTCCTTTATGTAAAAGCATATTACGTTATGCCTCTGAAGCATTACAAACAAGCGATACCGAGATGATATACATATAATAATAAATACATACAAAAAATTTAATATTGCAAAAAGCTTTTTCGGGCATCCATCAAATTATAAGAAAAAAAGCAAGTTAGGTTTGATTTTTTTGTAATAAAATTGGAAAAGTTTTGGGACTTCTTTTGATTCATCTTCTGTGGAAAAAAATGAAGTGTATAAAAATACAGCAATAAATAATAATGTGTACACAATATATTTATGATATAATTTTTTAACTTCCCGTAGTTATTGTAATCGCAAACAATCGAAAATGAAAATTTTTATATATCTTTACGTTTCAAACCCTTCAGAACATTTTGGCATACCTTAGAAAAACTTGATGTATGGATACAAATTTTCGTCGACGATTTCAGGAACACGGATGAAACAATTTCAATAATTAAAAAAAACATTCGATTCGTATTGATAAGGAGTCGTGCTGATTAGTTTTTGGCGAAGGCAGGTCTAACCGTTCCGTAGATACGGGGCAAAAAGTGCTAAAAACAGTAACTCAGTTTTAAAGAGAACGGAGCGTCCGATTTGAATAAATCAAAAAACATTTTACTTGTATCAACAAGATGAATATAATTGATCAAATTTTCATGAAGGCAGGTCTAGCGGTTTCGGAGATCTGGTGAAAAAAGTAAAAAAATGCCATCTGGCGGTCAAAAATGATCATTAGACATATGCACATAAAATTATCAGATATAGAGATCTGAACAATAAGTATAAATTTTGTTTACATTCCTATGGGCTCCGTACCAATGTTTATCCGTTGGACCGCGACGCGGCGCTTACGCGCTTCGATATTTTGACTCTATGGAGTTAAAGCAATACGATTGCTTTGAAAAAAAGTTCTGAACTTCCAAAATATTTCAAAATAAATTTTTCTTCAAAAAGTCTTTTTTTCAAAGAAAAGTAAATTTTTATCAAAAATTTATAGTTTCTCAAAAATCTAATTTTTTTCAGAGTAAAATTTTTTCAAAAATGTTAATCTTTTAAAAAAATAATGATTTTTGGTACGGGAAGATCCAGCGATTTGCCTTAAGGCACGATGCCATGCGCCCCACTAGTTTTTTTTAAGATAAATTAGGTTCTATAAGAGTCATCAACATGAATTGAACAAATTACAGTAATAAACTAGCTGTAAGTGGAATTCTGTCTTAAGGCAATTAGGGCATCGTGCCTTAAGGCAAATTGCTGGAACTTCCCGTACCAAAAATTATTATTTTTTTTTTAAAACGATTAACATTTTTGAAAAAAAATTACTTTGAAAAAATAAGATTTTTGAGAAACTATAAATTGGACAAAAAATTAGTTTTATTTTGAAAAAAAAAAATTTTTTTTTAAAAATTTTTTTTTTAAAAAAATTTGTTTTTTTTGAAAAAAATTTTTTTTTCTTTATTTTGACATATTGTGGAAGATCTGAACTTTTTTTTCAAAGCAATCGTACTGCTTTAACTACATAGGGACAAAATATAAAGCGCGTAAGCGCCGCGTCGCTGTCTTACGCATAAGCATTGGTACGGAACCGATAGGAATGTTAACAAAATGTATACTTATTGTTAAAATCTCTATAAAATGTCTGATAATTTGATGTGCATATGTCTAATGATCATTTTTGACCGCCAAATGGCTCATTTTTTTACTTTTTCCTCTATATCTCCGAAACCGCTGGACCTAACTTCATGAAAGTTGTATCGATTCTTCATCTTGTCAATACAAATAAAATGTTTTTTGAATTATTAAAATCGGACGCTCCGTTCTCTTAAAAACTGAGTTACCGTTTTCGGAACTTTTTGCCCCGTATCTTCGGAACGGCTTGACCTGCCTTTGCCAAAAACTAATCAGCACGTCTCCTTATCAATACGGATCGAATGTTTTTTGAATTATTCAAATCGGTTGATCCGTGTTCCCGAAATCGTCGACGAAAATTTGTATCCGCACATACATACACACACATACATACATACATACATACACACACACATACACACACACACACACACACACACACACACATACATCCATTTTTTCTAAGGTATGCCAAAATGTTCAGAAACCTATGAAACGTAAAGATATATAA
Organism: Ctenocephalides felis; assembly: GCF_003426905.1. Lineage (NCBI taxonomy): Eukaryota > Metazoa > Arthropoda > Insecta > Siphonaptera > Pulicidae > Ctenocephalides > Ctenocephalides felis. The sequence goes on from NW_020538040.1 coordinate 7,921,024, forward strand.
AAATTTTCATTTTCGATTTTTTTGCGATTACTATAACTTGCCCTACGGGAAGTTAATATATATTTGATATGTAAGTTGGGCATTTGTGTGTGTTCTGATTAGTGTGTGTCATAATATAAAAAAGATTTTTTTTGTTTTTGAAAAAAGGAGAGTTTATTTTTTATTTTTCGGAATTAGATATGTTCCATCTTCAGGCTTTATATAAAGTATGAAACATTTATCAAAAAACAAAAGACTTGCTTATTCTTATTAACAAGGGACAATAGTAAATGCAAAAGATTCTTGCTAATCTTAATCATGCTTTCAAGCCGAAACAATAAAATATCATGAAATCAGATAAGAAAAACTATACATCATTCATTAATATTCACATTTGTTGGGAAATACAAGAGAATTCGTATTCGTATTCGTATTCTAGCGCACGCCGCAGAGTACTGGTCGTATGTAGATAAATTTGATGGTTTCCGACCGATAAAAACATGAATTCCAGATCCTGGAAATGTAGAAGATCAAGAGGAGGAGGAACTAATTGTTTTAACAAAATTTTTGGAAGCCTCTCTTTTTCGAAAGAGAGGCTCAATAAACAACATTATATATATATATATATATATATATAAACAATAGAAGTGTGTGCATGGCACCGTGCCTCAAGGCAAATTTCTGGAACTTCCCGTACCGTAATAAAATTCTTTCAAATAGATTATAAATACTGTAACTTTATTCGTATTTCATAGACAAAATATAAGACCTCATGCTAAAATGAAAACTTAATCGAGCGAAGTTAGAATGAAGTATCTTATCTCATATTTTCAAAAATTATGTAAACAGAATTGCAAAGTTAAAATTATTTAACTTGAGCTTTAGAATTTTATCTAGAGTTGAAAGCAAAATCCAAATTATTTTCGATATTCAAACAAATTTTTTTTTGAAATTCAAAAACTTTCCCCAAAAACTAATCGTTTCTTCACACTCTCAACACAAGCAATATTTTTTGAATCACTCAAATCAGATGCTTCGTTCTCTTAAAAACTCGAATCAGATACTTCGTTCTTTTAAAAACGATGATTTTTGCACATTCAGCTCCGTATCTTCGAAACGGCTGGACTTGCCTCTGTCAAAACCTAATCAGCACGTCTCCCCATCAGTTAAAATTTAATATTTTTGGAGCCCATCAGTAGGAATCGATTTTTTTTTTTTTTTTGAGTTATCCAGATCGGTTGATCCGTGCACCCCAAAATGTGGACGAAAATAATGGTAGTCTGCTTCAATTTAAAAACTGTTCGAAAGATATTAGTTGATAATCAGTTGATTGGTTTTTGGCGAAAATCAGAGAGACGGTTTATTCATCATGATTTGCTGATTTTTTTTACAATATTGATAAAACATTATGATGATATAATAAAATATAATAAAAGTGGCCCACTGTAATGACTATAAAAGTTGTTCCAGTTTGGAATAATCAAAATTTCAAAACTATCCTCATAATTTTGGAAATTGTAAATTTTTACGATTTATGTGTAAGAAGTTTTGGCAAATAACTAAGGCAAAATGCCATTTACGACTAGTTTACTTCCATTACGGTAAGTTATAGTAATCGCAAAAAATCTAAAATTAAAATTTATGCATATCTTTACGTTTGAAACATTTCTGAACATTTAAGCACAAATTAGAAAGAATGGATGTATGTATGTATTATATAGACGTATGTATATATGTATGCATGTATGTATGTGTGCTTCGTCGACGAATTTGAGAAAACGGAGGAACTGATTAGAATGATTCAAAGAATATTCGATTCATATTGATGGGGGAGACGTGACGTAAAACAGAAATTATCAAAAATGCTAAAATAACAATATAAAACAAATTGAAAATTAAAAAAAAAAGTTCTTAAAACTTAGAATTTCGGTACGAGAAGTTCTAGCAATTTACCTTAAGGCACGATGCCATACACCACTAGTTTGCTTCTTTTCATCGAAGAAAGAACATACAAATACCTATAAAATAACTGGTCGTAGACAAAACTGTTCCAAGAGTTATTTTAGATGGAGTAAAGTAAAAATATAAACATAATAAATATTATATCAGCAATTCTAGAGAGAACACCGGAGGCAGAAAAACAAAACGTAAATAATATTATCTATATATAGATTTGTAATAGAAATGTGTTACGATCAATCCGTAGCGCTTGCGTAGAACGTCTACGTAGGACGTAGCAGAACAAATCGACCCGCAGCTACGCGTAACCTTGATACGGATATATATATATATATATATATATATATATATAGATATATATATACAGTGGCGGCGCTAGACCATTTGTCGGCGTCGGCGAAATTCGTTTGCGAGGCCCCCCTTTTTTAAGGACTATCACTAAAACTTTTCGTGCTGTAATTTAAATGTTAAAAAAAATCTGAAAACTTTGAAAAAAAAAATTAATTTTTTGAAAATTGAAGAATTGAAATAGAATTTTTTTTTATAAAAATTACCTTTTTTTCTAAATTGAGATATTTTTTATTTATATTTTAAATTTTTTTGAAAATTTCGAACTTTTTTTCAAAGCAATAGCGCTTCGTTACCTCCCTGAGATGAAATATCGAAGCGCGTAAGCGCCGCGTCGTGGTCTAACGCGGAACATTGGTACGGAATGCATAGAAATCGAAACAAAATTTGTACTTATTACTAAAATCTTTATAAAATATCTGAAAATTCGATGCGTGTATATCCAATGATCATTTTTGTCCACCAAATAGCTTTTCTTTTCCTTTTTTTAATGGATCTCCAAAACCGCTTGACCTATCTTTCTAAAAATTTAATCAGTTTTGTTACAAAGTTAAAAACTAATTATTGTTAAACAAAAGTATCAGATATATTTTTAATCAGATAATTACACAAATTGAAATATACAAAAATTGCACAAGTTAAAATGAACAAACTCTTCGGCAAAAAAAGTTTGTTCATCAGATCTTAGTAAAACACGGAAATTAAATAATTATCCCGAAGAAGTTTCTTTTTTGCCAAATTATTCGATTAGATAGTTTTATAATTTTTCGACTGTTCAAGTCTTTCTGAATGAAAATGATTAGAAACCATCGACTTAATCAATAACTAATTAGATAAAATTTTAAAATCTACAATTGATTAATTAGATTTGAAAAATTTATAATCATAATAAATTGAGTGCACAAATACGCACATAGAACGTACACATGGCATGACCTAAAAGATCGGGCCATTATTCCAAAATTTAATGAATTTATATAATTAATCAATTATTGTAGTTCCATAAACTTTATGTTAGTTTAGACTATAATTTTTATCTTTATACCGAGTTTTTTTTTCTGAAAAAAATCTACAATTAATTACGAAGAAACGACGCGGTCGATTTTTACGAAAAACTTATAGCCAACTGAAAACTTAAGAGTTTTTGAATTTTCAAAATCGGTTCAGAAATTTCAAAATGTCGGATTATTTGAATCTTTGGATCGACCGATTTAAATGATTAACAGAACATTCCTGTTGATAAATTAGCAAAAGCAGGTCCAGCGGTTTTGGAAATACAAAAATAGTTAAAAGGTTATCAGTCAATTTGGTGATGCAGTTTTTGAAAGAACTTACCATCTGATTAGAATGTTTAAAAAAATATATCGACAGTGTAAAATAATGATTAGTTTCAAATTAACAGTATTTATAATATTTATTTAAAAAAAATGTAAACCATTGTCAATTCTCATTGATCAATTTTGATGGAGCGTTTATTTAGTTACTGTTTGGATACGTTAAGATAACTACACGTTTGTATTCCTAAATAATGATTTACATTATGCTCACATAAAAAACACACAAATATAAACAACCAGAGAATTAGCCGCCTTGCGCGAAGAAATCTATAGTAATGACAGACGATATTAGATAGTGCCCATAAGAGATAAGAGAGTAAAATGAGAGTGCCCGCAAACCACTAATCTTCTTTACTCGCTCATCAGCATAAAAATAACTAAATAAAAATTAAAAACTAAACTTTAAATAATAAAAATTTTTTCGGGGCCTCTTGCGAGGCCCCCACAGGCGCGAGGCCGTCGGCGGTCGCCGACACCGCCGACGCCTAGCGCCGCTACTGTATATATATATATATATATATATAAATATAAATCAATTCCAGATTAAAGCATGTTGCACTTGCAGATGGTTTAAATTTTCAAAGAATTTCATTTTATTTTCGTTTTCAATTTCAATAAGAGAAAAAACACATTGGTCTTTTCTTTACTTTTATCCCTTTAAGAAAATGCTCGGAAAATGTTCTCAGTAATCTGGTACATAATATGGATTTAGTGCTCTATTGCGGAAATTCGACCCAGTTTAAGAATAACTTTAATAGCAATCCCTAAATAAAAAAGACTACGTGGTTCTGTGGTTTCTTATATGAAATGTTGCAATAAAATCACGAAAAAATCTGAAGATGATGTAGAAAAGTGCCTAGACCTACATATACTCGTTTCAAAATTTTAAAATTTTGATGTCAATTTAAAAATCATGGTACTAATTGTAATTTTGTAGTAGAAAGTTTGTATATTGCAAATTTTTGTTATTACAAATTCAAACTAGTGCATGGCAGTTGCTGGAACTTCCTGTACCGTAATTTTTTACAGTCTAACGGTTAATCATTATAAATATTGGTACAAAACGCACAAATAAAAACATAATTTATACTTATAAATATATTTGGTAATTTGATGTGCATATGTCTAATGATTATTTTTGATCGCCAAATTGCGTTTTTCTCAACTTTTTTCATTGGATCTCCGAAACTGCTAGACCTGTCTTTTTAAAAATTCTATGTCTTCTTCATATCGTCAATACAAGTAAAATGATTGTTGAATCATTCAAATCGGATGTCAATTCTCTCAAAAACTGAATTACCATTTTAGGCACTTTTTGCACAGTATCTTCGAAATGGCTAGACCTTCCTTTGCCAAAAACTAATCACGACGTCTCCGCGTCAATACGAATCGAATGTTTCTTGAATCAAATGAGTTGATGCGTGTTCCCGAAATCGTCGACGAAAATTTGTATCCAAACATACACCCACACACACACACAAATATATCATTTTTTCTAAGGTATGCCAAAATGTTCAGAAACCTTTGAAGCGTAAAGATATGCAAAAAGTTTCATTTTCGATTTTTTTTGCGATTACTATAACTTACCCTATGGAAAGTTAAAAAATTATAAAGGTTAACACTTTGTTTTTTTAATAGTGCAGTTAAATAATATGGAATACTATAATATTAAAATTTGATAAAACTTTTAACTGGCTGAATTACTTTAAACAAAAATTTAGTTTGAATATACATACATAATTTTGATATGTATATTTAAATAAAAGTTGTATGACTGTTTCTCATTTTGTAATTTTTCTATGATTATTTTACAACTGCTAGGATTTAATTATTGAACTTAACAATTATTAGTAACAATTCAAAAAAAGAATAAAAACTATATATACATTAATAATACATTAATATTCAAAAAAATAGAACTAAAAGATTTAAAAAAAGTAATTTAACGAATAACTCATATTAAAATCGATCGAACCAAGCTTTATGGTTGAAAATAGTCGAAATAAGTATTTTTTACTTCATTAAATATTATGATTCATAATTTATAAAATATATCATTATAAATTTGAAAATGTTTGAAATTTGAGTGGAAAAATAAGTATGTATATTTTATTTTGTTTAAAATAAATACTGATAGAAAGATTATTTGATAAAAATTACAGATCCAACATACTGTTTTCTTCCTATTTAAAACTATAAATTAAAAACGTTCAAAAATAATTTTTTTAAGTTTTTCATAATTTTGTTAAAAAAAAGTTTATGGAATACAAGTTCCAAATCGAATTTACCGCCTAATTGAGTTAGAAGTTGAATTCCAATTTAAAACTTAATTTCATTTTAAACTATAATTGTCCAAAGTTGGCTGTTGTAGTACTTTGTATTCAATTATACAAATTTATTAACAATAAACTTCTGAACATAGAGCATAAATTGAATTTGTAACTTTAATGGATCTACCAAGTACGATGGTTTTCATAAAAGTGTCTACATAATGTTTAAGTGACTTATCAAGTATAGTAATAATATATATTATAATTAATAAATATAATGGGTAGTACTGCCCTAGGGCAGGTCCGTGAGCTGAGTTAAACCCCAACTCGATTCGAATAGACATCGCTGCTGCAAGATGTCAAGATGTCCTATTAATTTAAAAATAATTTCTTAAAATTTTGATCAGATTTGCAAAATGCATATAACAACAAGAATATAAATAAAAGAATAAAATTCAAAAATTTTGAAATAAGTATGTATTAGAACTATAGAATTATTTTACCAATAGGTGTGTGTGACCTAAAACAACGACAATCACTAAACATTACGTATTTAACAAATATTTTATGTAAATTTAAAAAATTATGACGGTGACGATATTTGTATACATAGCTGTTTCAATAGAGATTATAAAGACATGTACAATGTATAATTCTTGTAAAGTTTTGAATTTATAATGACTTAATAAAAACAGCTGTTGCTTCTAAAACAAAAAACATGCGCAAGATAAAATTGCGTCAGCTAATTCAATATTTTTATCCTAAATATTTGTTAAAGAAACTGCATAGAGAAATACAATAGAATGTTGATATGAAATATTATCTCAGTTTGAGTCATTTTGAGAAAAATATGCATGTTGAAAACATGTTAATGATATTAGATTAAAGTGTATTTTATATAATAATAATGAAGCGTATTATAATTTTTTTTGCACATCTTTACGTTGCAAGGCCTCCTGATCTTACAAAAAAAATAGATGTATGTACATTTTTTTAATTTATTTATTTGATACCATAATTTCAGAAAATACCATAATTATGTATTGTACATGTGTGTGAAAATTTTGAATAAAATCTGAAAAAATAAATGTGTCACAAAAAAATCCATGTTTGAAAAATATCGAAAATGAATACCGGGTTTTATTCAAATTTTGACTGTTTTTTTTTATAAATTTTAAAATTTCAGAAATTTTGAAGTTCATTTTTATATTTGAAATAGGTAATTTTAATTCTGCCATTCAGTTTCGAAATTTTATATAATTCTTACAAATTTAAGATAAGGACCTCGAAAGCATTCATTTTAACTAGACTCCATTAGGTTTTGTTAGTTCCTTCTAAACATAAAAATCGTCGGCCAATCTAAGCACTTATATTGGATCTATAAAATACGTTGATAAAATTTACAGTATTCTTAATAATTAGTTTACAATATTTAAGACAATGTTTATTAATCATTGATCAATTTTTAATTGTGGTACATCATGGTAAATGTTGCCTGAGGTTCTCCGCATTAAAAATAATATAAAATCAAACGAATAGTGGTTTCTTAAGGCAAATTGCTGGAACTTCTCGTACTGTAATTCAAAATTCTTAGAAGCTTTAAAATTTCTTGAGAACGTTGATAAAATTAGATTTTCGAGAATTTTGAAATTTTTGAAAAAAATTGACTAATTTTTAACGGATAAATCTCTGTACGGAACCCATAAAATGTAAAAAAAAAATTGCAATCATTAAAATTTCTATAAATTATCTGATAATTTGGTGTACATATGTCTAATGATTCTTGACCGCCAAATGTCATATTTTTACTTTTTTTTATTGAATATCCGAAACCACTAGATGTGCTTTCTTAAAAATCTAATCAGTTCTTCATTATATCAATACAGGTAAAATGTTTTTTAAATCATTCGAATCGGACGCTCCGTTCCCTCAAAAACTGAATTACCATTTTTGGCAATTTTTCCCGGTATCTTCGAAACGACTTGACCTGTCTTGCCCAAAAACTAATCAGCACGTCTCCTTATCAATAGAAATCAAATGTTTTTTGAATCATTCAAATCGGTTGAACCGTGTTCCCGAAATCATCGACAAAAATACATCCATCTTCTCTAAAGTATCTAAAGTATTCTTCAAAATGTGAAGATATACAAAAAAAATCTATTTTTGGACGATTACAATAACTTGCCTTAAGGGAAGTTAAAAAAAAAAAAAGTCAAAGAAAATACCATAATGGGATTTGAACTCGATCATGTTTAAGTTTCTTATTAATGAATCCGAACTTCAATATTTTTTAAAAATTAAACCGCTACTCATAGGCCTATAATATTTTAAGGTATTCGATTTGACTATCAACTCCATCTATATGCAAAGTTTCATCAAAATCCCAGAAGAGTAAACCTGAGGTTCTCCTTGTTAGAAATAAAACAGAAATAAAATATGTTCCGGGCACACACAAGTATGAAAAATCAATATTTTAAAATTACAATTTAGAGCAAGTCAAATTTAATAGAATAGGAAATGAAAACAATGTATCTGGTTGTGGAAAAAAAATGTAAAAAATATTAAAATTTATCTATTTATATATTGAAATAGGGCTCGCCCGTAGGTAAGCGGTTAAGAGCGACGGGACTTGTTTCAGAGGTCCCGGGTTCGATACCCACTTCGAGCAGCCTGTTGTCAGGCAGCAGTGACAACGATTTTCACTTGGAAATATAGATAGCAATATATGTTTCCAATTGAAAATAGCCCTTGCCCGGCATTGTTGCACCATACTTGCCCTACTACAAAGATTGTAATAAAAATTTATCATACAGAGATGTGAAAACTGGTTGGGTTGCAATCTGTAATAAAGCAAACGTAGTTTGTAAGATATTAATCACAACAGCTTATAGAACCCATAAGTTCTGATCGCTGTTCAAATAAAATTATAAATAAATAAATAAATAAATAATATATATATATATATATATATATATATATATATGAGTGAGTTCTTGAGGGCGATACACACAAAGAAATTCTTTGTTTGATGTATCGCCCTCAAGAACTCACTCATATATTTCAACATCAAAATTAACTACTAAATCATATATATATATATATATATATATATATATATATATATATATATATTAAAATATATCTATAATCATCTTTCGAATCATAGCTGGTGCTTCACTTCGCACGGATGATATAACATCATTGAAATAATAATGAAAAGAAATTCGCAGCGGTGATATAATGAAATTATTTATTCATAATGGTAGCAAAATGAAATAGACTTCTGGAAGAACTATCGCATAACACACAAGACACAAGATACTATAACATAACAGACAGACAGTACAATACAAATACAATAAATACAATACAATACAATACAATAGAATGCGATACAATACTCGACTCGGCAAGAGGAGACGACGATGACGACGTATGAAATCCGGAATGTAGTTCACACATATAATAGTCGGCTTATTAGCAAAGTGGGAATCAGATCGGAAAGCATTTCATAATCTATATCACATAATAAACATACACATGTAATATATACATATATTACATATATTATATATTTAGTGGTGCCTCGCACAACACTTTTTTCGTACGCAAACGCTTCACACAACGCACTGCCCTTGGCCATTTGTAGTAAGAATTAAGTTGCCATTCAGTGGCAGTTCAATCAGAAGAACTTGATGTTATAGTATACTTGAGTTATATTCTCTATTTTGCTCATGTTGTGAAAGCATATTTGGAGAAAAATCTCACTTGAGGTACTCTGTTAACGCCTAAGGCTCAACACTGTTCTAAATCATTCAAATTATAAAAACTAATCCTTCATTGTAATATATCATGTCCCTTGCATACCCTCCAATATTAATAATTCCTTCCAAAAAATTATTTTTCCTTGAACTTGATTCAAACAAATCGCAAGTCAACAACTGATTGGACAAAAATGTAATGGGATGTCGCTTAAATCCACAAAACTGACTAACAGAAAAATAATATAAAATCAGTATATCAATCTTTGTAAATTATTATTAATATAAATTTCATGTAATTAGCTAAATATACAACAATTAAAACTATCTGTTATTTTTCTAATTTCATTTGTCTGATATAGCCATTATCTAATTATATCTGGTCCTTCGACAACATAAACAAAGTGTACTCATTTAATAGAGTTAGCAGCATCTCGGTGGATCATGAGCTTCTATTTATTTATCTTTTTAATCTATCTAGTAGTTTGTCATAACACACTCGTTATTTGATAATTCAACAAAGTCTTCAAAAAATTTGGAAGAAGATTATTAAGAAACGGGAGAGAAAAGGCGAGTCAGCTGATCTTTAGCGCCGTAAAAGGCTTTCTGGTCAAATGGAAAAAAGTGCAATAATTCATAATTTTATGAAGAAAATTAGTTCCAATTTAGATTAAGGGTGCTATGACTTTTTGTACATAAACAAAAAAAGTGTGTCAAAAATGTCGATGTCTAATAAAATCATGATTGGGTTGTTAAAATATTAATTTTTAATTAAATCCGTCTAATTAGCAAAACCAAATTACATCTAGTTTTCAATAAAAGAAAGCACAACCGTGAAATTGGTTAAAGAAATATTTATGAAGAAGTTATCCACAAAATGGTCCTTCGAGCCGGATCACAGTGATATAATGCTAATGGATCTTCATTTGCAATATAATTGTGATAGGATGAACGATAATACGTTGCTCATCATTTTCGGTAAATCTTAGAGAATAGAATAAACAAGGGTCTAAGGAAAATTTCCTTAATAATCTAGAAGCTGAAAAGACAAAGAGGAAGGAGTAAGGGAAATACAGGCAAATTGGTATACATGGGAAAAAATGATACAGTAGCCTTGTTTAAAAATTGGCTAGTTTTATTTAGCTTTCCGGAACTGTATAAAGGAACGAAATCCATAGTCACGATCCTGTCAGATGTTGAGCGTCATTGTCACAGTTGAACGTAATCTGTTCAAACGTGTATCGCGCCTTCAAAAGTTTAAAGGGCGTTTTTGTGATGGTTTTTCAGGAAATAATAATTGTTATTAGCGATTATTTCTATGAACTTATGCCAATACTAGTGATTTCGATAAATTTTTATTATGATTATCAGGAGTTGAAATAGGATTTTTTTAAGGTGACCATACGTCGCGGTTTGACCAGTACAATCCCGGATTTCCACCTTGTGCCCTGGGATTTTCTAAAAGCAGTATTTGCACCAGATTTGGATCTTTTGTCCCGGATGTGGATCTTTCTTTTGTTCCGGGGTTTCGAAAAGTACTTGAAATTAAAATTTTAACAACCCATCAAATATCTGAAAATGATGTATGTAATGTTACTTACAAGACGTCGAGTATGCTTATAGGAATCAATACGTTATGAATGAGAAATTTGCCGAACACAAAATTCCATAGGCGGGTTGAAATAGCCTCTTCCAATTTTTATTTTCATAAAAATTTACAAAAACTATGAAAACAAACAATCAAATTTTAATTTTTTCAAGTTTAGTATCTGGTAGAGAATTGTGAAAATAGAAAAGTGTATCAATCTACTTATTTTACAACCGCTATTAATTATGAAAAGTTTGATGAACAAAATTTTATACAAGGATCAAAATAAAAAAAAAACATAGAAACAATATTTCAACAAGCACTAAACTTAACGAATAAAGTACATGTTATAACTAGTTGGTACTGGGCATCGTGTCTTAAGGCAAATTGCTGGAACTTCCCATGACAAAAATTAAAATTTTGAAAAAAACTAATTTTTAATTTAATTTTTTGAAAAAGATGAATTTTTTTATTCTTTGAATTTTTAAATAATAAGAAGGATGTTAAGTAAACAACTTTAGCGAATATAACTATATTATCAAAAAATGCCTTGTTTTATCATAAATTTATAAAAAGATACTTTATTTTTTGAACAACTAAACCATATGGATAAGAAGGAGTCAATTATTCAAAATTTTATATAACCAAATGTATAAGCAAGTACTATAATCTGAATAACAGTGCTTCATTTTTATGAAAGAATGAGTATGAATAAATTATTATACTTTTACATCGTAATGAAGTGATTCATAAAGAAATCATATTTTCAAGGCAAGTTGTCGTCGGTCAATTCTTAGAATCAGTGAATGCTCCAATTTATACTATCCGAAATTAAAAAAATTATAGAAATTTATTATGTGCTTGAAATGTTATAAATACAATAACTAAATATATTGTTTAAGAACTAAGAAAACTATTAAAAATTAATAAAATTTGTAAAATAATTAGATTATTATACTTGTCCATTTTCGCAATACTCCACCAGATAATTAACGCCACCAGAATCAATAAATAAATGGTGAATCATAAATCGTGCCTTAAGGCAAATTCCTGGATTTGCTATTGCTGGCAAAGGGAATATTTGGGAACAAACTTAAATTTTTTTTTTTGAAAAAAGCAAACTAGTGGTGGTCGTCTTTTCTCCAATAGTTATGATATGTATGTTACTTTTTTCCAGCAATGCCGGGGAACAACTATTTTCACTTGGAGACTAAAATTTATATTTTACAATAAACACCTCTATTCAAGAAGTTTCGGATTTAAATTATTTTCAGAAACTACTTCTGAAATATGTATTACCATACGGCACACAAGAAGATTCAAACCACCAGTCATAAACATTCCATCCATTGGATGAGTTGTCAATAAAATCATCAGCATCATTCAATTCATACAACATCTTCAAGTCGAGAATACATTTTCGATTACTAACGGGAAAATACTTTAGTGAATTAGTCACTTTTGAATATTTTATTTACATTTAACGGCTCCGACCGACTAGTTCTGCTGTAACAACTCGGCGGCAAGGCAAATAGACGACACGTTGATGGAGACGACAATTCAAGGTTAGGAGAAAAAATATAGAAAAAATCATAATGGACCAATGATTTCATTGGAGAAATGGTAAATGAGAAGATTGAACTAGTTGTAAGTAGCATTTAGCAGTTTTATATGAATTTAAAAAAAGTGACCATACGTTCCGGTTTGGCAGGGACAGTCCCGGTTTTCCACCTTGTGTCCCAAGTTTTTCTATAAGCAATCGGTGTCCCGGATTCAGATCTTTTGTCCTGGATTGTTCTGGTTTTTCGAAAACTAATAGGTAAATTTATATAAATAAAGGTACAAGTGCTATTTTTTTTTCAAACTAATTATAAAAAAAATTCAATAGAGACTCACAACCAGAAAATATAGAGATAAAACAGAGATAAAAATGTACTACATATAATTGAGTAATCAAGTTCTTACTAGAAGTCCGCAATTTCGTTAAAAAAAAATTATTCATATACAAAAAACTGATTGTTAGTGTATCCTTGAGTAGCATTTATTATTTAACTAAAAACTGCAGTCCCAAAAAAAATATGGTCACCTTAATTTAACAGCAATCAGAGCTTAACTAATGTCCTAAGAGCTGTTTTGCTGGCTTCTAAAATGAGGCAGCTTTATAGATTTTCATTTGAGAACATAATCCTTTATTCTCAAGTGGAAACAGATGTCACTACTGCTTGACATCAGGCTGTCCGAACTTTTGATTCAAATCCAATAACTAACCATTAAACCACGTAGAGTCCCAACAATATAAAAAACATCTACTAAATACCCAACGTGGAACAACGTTGGTCCAAAGAAATATAGATCAAAACCAATTTGAAAAAATAGTGCGAAGAAATGAAAGTACATGGTATCGTAAATTGCTGGAACTGCCCGTACCAAAAACTAAATTTGAAAAAAAAAACAGTTTTTTTCGAAATTTTGAAAAACCCAAATTTTTGAGAATTTTCAAATCTGGCTAAGGTATGCCAAAACGTTCAGAAACCTTCAAACGTGAAAATATTCAAAAAAAATCAACTTCGATTGTTGGACAATGGCAATCATATCCTACGGGAAGTTAAAAAATAGTGCAAAAAAATGAAAGTACTAGGATAAAAACGTGTGCAGATGTAAAACGATTTACGTGGGAATGAAGTACAATTTTGAAAAGTAAAATATGAACTATGAAACAAGGGAGAGGAAAAAATTATAAATTATCAATAATAAGGTTATTTATATGATGGAACTACACAAAGCAAGACGTAGTCGTCAACATTTGTATGTACACGCGCCATTTTTTTTGCTTGTTTGTTAAATTCTTATATTACAAAAACAAACATTATTTCGAGTATTCAGTAGTAGATATATCAAAGTCTGATCTCTTGGTATTGTAATTGATAGTGACTTGATGAAGCATCTACAAAAAATTTATCTAGTAAAGTCTAAGTTAAAAATTTTAGGAAATTTCTTTAAAAAATATTCTTTGACATTGTGTCTGGTATATTTCTTCACGTGAAATAGTTTTAAGGGATTATTATGTTTTTTATTGTTTTTGAATAAGAATCAGGACAAAGTTCTATATACTGATTTTATGATACTTCTCGATTACTTGGATTTTGTAAAAGGCTACCCAATAATTGACACACCTGTATTTTTATTGTGATTATTTTATACTTATTCTTGACTCTTATTATTGTGATTCTAGATTCTTTTATTATTCTTATTCTTGCTTCTTTCATTTTATACTTATTCTAGATTCTTCTATTATTCTTATTCTTGCTTCTTTTATTTTATACCTATTCTAGATTCCTATTCTCGATTCTTTTATTATTCTTATTCTTATTCTCGATTCTTTTATTATTCTTATTCTTATTCTCGATTCTTTTACTATTCTTATTCTTATTCTCGATTCTCATATTATTCTGATTCTTATTCTTAGTTCTCTTATTAATCTTATTCTCAATTCTTTTATTATTCTTATTCTTGATTATTCGATTTTATAATTGTTCGAATGGTGATGAAAAATTTTAACCGATTGCAGTAATGTCTATTTTCAGTTGAAGACATTTTGTTTTTTATTTTTCAGTAAAAATGGATATTACTATATTATGCTTGAAGTAGGTTGTCCGAAATTATTATATCAACTCGATTTATGAGCCAATTCAGCCGTAAAATAAACCAATTATGGCAAGACTATGTTACGCTGAGTTTTTCATATAAAATGGTACTAAAAACTGTATGTGGTTTGCTGGGCAGTCAAGAGTTTTAGATAGAAAACTAACCTAGAAAACGCACAAACATGAAAAAAATCTTTGTGATGTGGCATAATAACATAAGAGTGAAGTTACATTTTATGTGTGAAACTCCTGCAGTTGTGTTTTCTTTTTTTATGATGATATAGTTAATATTAAGAAACGAACCTAACTCAATGATATAAAGCTAACCACGTGCTGGGTTAGGTTTATTTGCAATATCAACAGAATTTTGCAATTTTCAATAAAATTGTAAAATTACAATATTGAAGCAATGATTTTAGAAAACACAAATTATCAAGAAATTATATAGAGAAATCCACCATAGTATAGTTTCTACTTTTAAACTTCTAATCAAGATAAAATTCTTGTATGTGCATTGTTGAAAAAATATTTTGAGCAATATCAATTATCCGTAATTAGTTCGAAGATTTTAAAATATGAAAGTCCTTCAAATTCTTATCTTTTACAATACATTTTTATTTTTGCGACCGACATTTTGAGAAACTCTGGTACGATTACTTCAAATGCAAAATAAACTAACAGACCGGTCGGACTTTGCATTTCAATTAAGCTCTCTTGCTCATGCTAATTAATACATTTAGAGAATCAAATAAAATAATGCATAATAAAATATATTAAATGCAAATAATATACGATTGTACTAATTTTAATCTCGTGTAATTTATTTTATCAAAAAGTATTTCGTAACAAAAAGTCACTTCATGGAATTCGATAAAGGATTGTAATGGCTATTTATTACATTCCAAGAATATAAATGTCGTTGAATGTAAAATTTACGAGGCGGCATAAATATAAAACGTTTCGATTCGTCTTAAATGAATAAAGTAATTATAAAGATTTCCAGGCATGGGAATGGACTAGTGGTGCATGGCATTGTGCCTTATGGCAAATTGCTGAAACTTTTCGTACCAAAAATTGATTTTTTTTTCGAAATTCAAAATTTGAAAATATGAAACGTAAAAATACGCAAAAATTTTCATTTTTGACTTTTTGCGATTATGTTTACAACGTGGCGCGTGTGATTTTATTAAAAATCAATGTTTTTAGATAACGAGATTTTGTAGAAGCATGTAAGTTGAAGACAAAACTAAAATGTAAGATTATAAAAGTTTATATTATATTGTAAAGGGTAATATTATACACTGATTAAAACGAATTGTAACGATAATAAACGATTTATTTTTGAAATAATAGTTAGCAACTGCGTTGAAGATTGTTTTACTTAAATGCAAAAATGTACAGACTTGAGAGTGACTTTGAATTGAATTAAAATTAAATACACAAAATTCAATAAATTCAGTAAATGTAAGTTTTATAAATTAGAAGAAATAATTCATAACAATCAGAAAAAAAACAAAGTTACAATAATCACCTAGATTTTATTACAGGACATAAAAGTGTCAATAGAACTACAGAAAGCAAAATACACAGACCGATATTATTGAGCAAAATCTATATCCCAAATTAAAAATTATATATAGTTGCTCATTACAAACGCCTTGAAATTCCTAATTTTGAATATAAAGATTCAAATTTGTCAAGAGACATAATTGTAAGACAGAAATTGTGAAAGACAAAATTGTAAGACAGAATTTGTAAACGACAAAATTGTAAAAGGCAGAATTTGTAAACGACAAAATTGTAAAAGGCAGAATTTGTAAGAGACAAAATTGTAAGACAGAATTTGTAAGAGACAAAATTGTTAGACAGAAGTTGTGAACGACAAAATTATAAGACAGAAATTGTGAACGGCAAAATTGTAAGACAGAATTTGTAAGAGACAAAATTGTAAGAAACAAAATTGTAAGACAGAATTTGTAAGAGACGAAATTGTAAGACAGAAACCGTAAGAGAGAGAGAGAGAACGAAACCGTAAGAGAGAAAGAGAGAGAGAAAGAACGAAACCGTAAGAAAGAGAGAACGAAATTGAAACAGAGACACTTATACAAAATGGTAAGAGTTTTGGACAACTTTTGGAAATTTACGTAAAATTTTTATAAAAATTGTATATAATTGCGTGCAATTAACGAAAATTAATTTTAAATTACTGTGTGAACATTTTCAGAGCCTAATTTGAGATGAAACTGATTTAACTACAAATTTCGATAATTTTCAAATTCAGCAAATTGCTTTATCAGAACTTCTTTTGCAAATCAGTTGAAGTTGTTATATAAATTTCGCGCGAATAATTATGGACTATGACAAAAATTTCGAAAATTAGATAAGTCGTAATTATGTATATTGCAAGGTTATATGTAATAATAAACAAATTTTGACCATTCTACAAAATGTTATTAGAATCTAATATACTTCTCATAGCTAAATAAAAATTGGCTTCTTTATAAATCAATTGTAATTGTAAGGCAAAATTCATTGGAATAATTGAAGACTATCATAAAAATTTTATGTTTCTTAGTCTTAATGAAAAGTTTCGATGATTAGGAAAATCTTTAAAATGTATATTGTAAGTATACTTGTATTTAAAAAAATTGACCATTCTACTAAATTTTATTAAAATGTACATAACATATTTTTCAAACCTGAAAAAAAGTTTAGGTTCGTTAGAACTTCTTTTATAAATTAATTGCAATTGTAAGACTTCAATTCATTGAAATGATTGTTGTCTATCAGAAAAAATACCTTAAGGAAAAATTTCCAGAACTAGCAAAAACATATTTGTATATTGTAAGAAAAGAAATAATTGATTACCATCACAATAATGATTTCAATGAAAAGTTTTAAGAATCAGGAAAGTCGTAATAATGTAGATTATATATAACTGAAAATACAATTATGATAAACATGTTGTACCAAACTAAAGTTTGATAACAATTTGGTATCATTGTAATGTTTTTTTTTAACGTGTTGTATCAAACTAAAGTTTGATAACAATTTAGTAACATTATTATATTTTTTTTAATTTTTTTCTGTGTATTAATATTTTGTTACAGCAACAGCTGTTTAATGACTGAATTTAGTTAGATTCATACTTAATTGATTCATACAGTAAATTTGGCAAAATTTTATGATGCAATAAGATTCTAGTACTTTGCATAGGTTTTTTGTAAATCCATTTTTAATATAACACTTTTCAAAAGAATTTATAAAACGCGTTTTTGAACAGACTAAGTATAATATGTAAATTGTTAATTGACTGAGAAATTAAATAGAACTTGAATTGATTTGAGATTAAATAGATTTAGAAGTTAGAAGAAAAGAAGAATAAAGAAGAAGAATAAAGAAGAAGGATAAAGTAGAAGAATAAAGAAGAATATGAATAGGAAATAGAATATGATATACACATATAAATATAGTATAAAAAAAAACAGGATTAGAAGAAAAAGAAGAATGAAGAAATTAGTTGGAATGAGAAACATGATAGAAAAGGATGCATATAAAAATATGTATGTATGTATAGATACATATATAAATATAGTATAGAATATAAAATTTTGTAGGTGGTTAAATGCTCTAAGTAAGCCAATAAAATAAATATGTTACTGACTTACAATAATACAATTACAAAATTCGAGATTCAATTTAGTATAGCATTTCTAAGCAAATAAGATATGTGAGAAAAATGTGAGAAAAAAGTCCAATGACACATGGCAAGGACGCTTGGGAAGAAAGTAAGAAAGGCATTCTTCAAACTGGAATCTAGTAAGAATAATACAAGAACTATTACCAGTAGATTACATTACAAGAGATTCTAGTTTGAAATAAAATATATGTCAAAATTATGATCACGAGGTGCATCCGCCATGGTTGTTAAGGACAAGGTTACACCTTTTAGTCAACAACTCGAGGGCCCATGAAAAAATAAAAGATTCTGTTTGGAATCCATTTTTGGTAACATTATAATGGATAGTTGTTACATATTGCTTGGAGATTGCAGATTCGTAAAAATCGTGGTAAATGAAGATAAAGGTATTAAGAAATTTGTAAATAAAATGTTTATGTAGATAATGTGATAAATGCACTAACTTCATGTAAGTGCATAAAACTGCATCATTTTTATATGATAATTTAGTTCTAATATAGAATGTCGTGCAATACTTGCAATCGTGGGAATTCAAGAAATATTTGTTTCTTTAGACTAGATGTACATTACACAATTAGCATTCTTATAAGAATCGAATTAGAATCAATCAAGTTCCTCGGACCTCGTGCATCCGACCTCCGCCAACCCGTCATCCCCCGATCCGCCCCTTGCACGTACCCCCAACGTACAATCTATCTATCGATCGCCCCATCGGCCCCAAACACGTAAATTATTCCTACGTCAATTATAAACTACTCACAGTCCAAATGTTTCTTTTTGGGGGCTATCATTTCCTCCGTGGTCGCCTTGCAGACGGACTTCGCCAGCCCTTGGCCGGCGATACTGTGCCTCGCCGCTAGCAATCTATCGTTGATGGTCTGGCCGGCCATATTAACCACCTATATTCTAATAGCCGAAATTTATTAAAAACACTTTTCACACTGTCGGTTGCTTGTTTCGACGACACAATCACACAAACACTATCCTGTCGGGGGGACTCGAACCCCGATCCTTGGAATTATTACACCACTTGCGAAGCGATTGGGACTAACGACTGCTGTCTTGAAAAACTCTCATGACAGCTGTATCGGTGGATCGCTCACGTTCCAACATGGCCGCGCTGCGTAAGCGAGTGACGTCAATGGGACGGGACGCGACACACAGCGGTGGGAGCTGTCAGATTAGGGAGACGGCAGCGCCGCCGACGGACGACGGACGAAACGAAAAGGAGAAACGTTACTTTTGAATGTGAATTTTATACATCAAAAGATATGACTAGACATAAGTGGGATGTTTTCTTAATCCAAATTGCATAACTGGTGGTGCGTGGCATCGTGCCTTTAGGCAAATTGCTGGAACTTCCCGTACCGAAAACTGAATTATTAACTTCCCGTAGGGCAAATTATAGTAATCGCAAAAAAAACAAAAATGAAAATTTTTATATATCTTTACGTTTCAGAGGTTTCTGAACATTTTGGCATACCTTAGAAAAAATGCATGTATGTGTGTGTGTGTGTGTGTGTATGTATGTACGTGTGTGTATGTATGTACGGATACAAATTTTCGTCGACGATTTCGGGAACACGGATCAACCGATTTGAATAATTCAAAAAACATTCGATTTGTATTGATAAGAAGACGTGCTGATTAGTTTTTGGCGAAGGGAGGTCTAGCCGTTCCGAAGATACGGGGCAAAAAGTGCCGAAAACGGTAACTCAGTTTTTAAGAGAACGGAGCGTCCGATTTCTCAAATTCAAATTCAAAAAACATTTCACTTGTATTGACAAGATGAAGAATCGACAAAATTTTCATGAAGGTAGGTCTAGCGGTTTCGGAGATATGGAGAAAAAAGTAAAAAAATTAGCCATTTGGCGGTCAAAAATAATCATTAGACATATGCACATCAAATTATCAGATATTTTATAGAGATTTTAACAATAAGTATACATTAAGTTAACATTCTTATGGGTTCCGTACCAATGCTGATGCGTTAGACAGCGACGCGGCGCTTACGCGCTTTATATTTTGTCCCTATGCAGTTAAAGCAGTACGATTGCTTTGAAAAAAAAGTTCAGATCTTCCACAATATGTCAAAATAAAGAAAAAAAATTAAAAAAAAAAATTTTTTTTTAAATTTTTTTTTTCAAAAAATAGTAATTTTTTGTCCAATTTATAGTTTCTCAAAAATCTTATTTTTTCAAAGTAATTTTTTTTCAAAAATGTTAATCGTTTTTAAAAAAATAATGATTTTTGGTACGGGAAGTTCCAGCAATTTGCCTTAAGACAGAATTCCACTTACAGCTAGTTATAATCTTTATATAATATCTGATAATACGATGTACATATGTCTAATGTTCAGTTTTGACCGCCAAATGGCATTATTTTTAGTTTTTTTTATTGTATTTCCGGAGACGCTGGACCTGCCTTT
Organism: Ctenocephalides felis; assembly: GCF_003426905.1. Lineage (NCBI taxonomy): Eukaryota > Metazoa > Arthropoda > Insecta > Siphonaptera > Pulicidae > Ctenocephalides > Ctenocephalides felis. Next base: position 7,942,038 of record NW_020538040.1, read on the forward strand.
ACAAAAATTTGACCAGTTGTTCATTTTGTCAATACAATTAAAATGTTTTTTGAATTATTAAAATCGGACGCTCCGTTCTCTTAAAAACTGAGTTACCGTTTTTGGAACATTTTGCCCCGTATCTCAGAAACAGCTGGACCTGCCTTTGCCAAAAACTAATCAGCACGTTTTCTTATCAGTAAAAATCGAATGTTTCTTTAATTATTCAAATCGGTTGATCCGTGTTCACAAAATCGTCAACGAAAATTTGTATCCGCACACACACACACACATACATCCATTGCTTCTATGGTATGCCAAAATGTTCAGAAACCTCTAATTCTTTTTTCTATGAATAAAGCTACAATTTATTAAATGTGTTTGATATTAAATATATTAATATTTATTTTTTGTTCAATGTATTTGTTATTCATCAAATTAAAAACTGACAAAAAGGGCTTTTATAAAACCTATCTTCCATGTAAAACGGGTGATAGGTTTTTGTATGATATGACCATTTTAATATTTCATATCTCTCATTCAATTATAATTAGGATTTATGTTATTTATGACTGTTTTAAAGTAGAATTATCTGTAAACGTTTGTCATACCAATTTGTAATCTTTCAATAATTTGTAATTATTATAAATAAATAAATGCTTTTCTAATAAATTGTCTATTAATTCTGTAAAAAAATTATGCTTGCATTTATACTAAAATTGGATATTGCTTAGATGTCGTACGGTGGTCGCGAGAGAGATATCGTGATGCGATGTTGATTCAAGTGTAGAATCCATCTCAATAACACATTCGTGACTACGACGCGGCGATGTCTCATGTCGCCGGCGCGACATCAGTGCGACTATTGCACTGATGTCGCGTGCTTACTGGGTATTCATATACACATTCTCTAATCCAATCATCTCATTATTTTGTAATTTTTTTTTAACTTGTCTTTGTGTTTGAATAGTTTCATAGCACTCCATATAGTGCGGTCTCATTTGTTCTAGATGAAAATTTTGTTGTGGATAAAAGTTTTTGTTTTGTCTTGTGATGTGCTCATCTATTTCTTTTTTTATTAATATTGCTGTATCTGTTTTCATTTTACTATATTTAATTCTATGTATTAATTTGCACTTTTTCATTTTAATAGTTTTATTTAATGAACTATCTAAAGAACCAAATAAAATTTCCAATACGTGTAAATAATTATTTACATTAAGTAGTCAATTAATTGACTTAATCCTGAACCTATTTAAGGAAAACCTGTGTAGATTTTTATTTCTTGATTTAAAGTGAATATAAAACGTGTATATTGCAAACTTTAATAGTTTTTTATTACCAAACCACATTCTTTAGACTAATAATATTTTAGGGTGATTCATTTTAGACCATTATCAAAGTTTTAACAAACTCGCGAAAATAAACTTTCAACAATTTGCAAAGAAATAGCTTTCAACTTAATTGCAAAGAAATAGCTCAACTAATCTTTGCTTCAAAACTATTCAACAATATTTCCTTTGAATTGATTGTTTGAATATAATCTTTGATTTAATTCCAATAGTTTTGCTTACACTGTTTTCCTACATTATATTACAATATCTATAACTTTTGAGAAGTTATCAATCCTTTGTCATCAATTGGTACACATTGTGTGTATTAGAAGACTAGCTTTATTATTTATGCTTTTCCTAGGTTTACTACCATTAAATATTTAAAGATGCATTTTACAATATATAAGATACAATGTGCCTTTTCAGATTATGCTTATGAAGTGCCAACATATATTTTTTAATAGAGTTTCCTTTTAATTATCCAGTCTAGCTATAGTCAAATATGTTCTAACAAAAAATCACTTTTTATCAACTCTGGATAATTCTTTTTCAACTCAGAAGTAAATATTTTTGAAGGTTGTATTAGATTATGAGCTTTTTTCAAACTTGCTTCACATTTAATATTTATATGCTACATAAGCTATGTAAATTTCGAAAAAATGACCATCGGTGCAGTTATATTCCAAAACACTTTCCTGCTTTTCATCCACACTTGTTCAATTGGTATTTTATTTGAATCATCAAAAAAATAAATGTTTATTATGCCCAACTTCGAAAATCATTTTGAATATATGTATTCAATGTGCTAGAGTTCCAGATTCTGAACAATTATTCTTAAATAATATGCAAAAAAAAATTTCAGATGGCTAATACAAAAAAAAAACTGTAGATCTCGTTCATTCAACTTCTGTGCCTTTTGCATTTATGTAATTTTATTGAAAACTGGAGCAATATTATTGCAGACTCCTTCAATTAAATTTGATCTGAATATTTCATATTAATGGAGAATTTAAAATGGAGAAATTAAAAAAATACTTTCACTTAACCATTAATTTATTATTTATGTTGTTATTATAATATTCAAACTTCAAAGAGAATATCATACAACACAAGCATAAGTTAAAATATTTGTACTATTCCAATTACAAACATTTTATTCTCTGTTAAATTCTTTATTTATAAATGTTACGATGTACAAAAAGAAAATATTGAAAAATATTTTAAATAAATATCACTTCAATTTACCTAAACTACTTATTGACCAACTAGACCTAAGTAATCATCCATCAATGTACCGATAGCAAACTAAAAGTAAAAACACAATTAAAATTATTCGATAGTATGACAAGTAATATAAAAAAAAATTTAAACTTACAATGCCTCCAGCGTCAACTCGTGTTCCAACAATTTTTAATCTTATTTCATCTTCAGCAGCTATAACATTATCCTCAGCGTTTGATTTATAACAAGGTGGATTTATATTCGGACAAAATTGCATATCAGATGGTATTGACTACAATAAAATTTTTAATAGTATAATAACTCTTCTCATTTTTATTGTAAATTATATAAAAATGATATACTTACGTGATGGGAAATGAAACATGATAAAGGACCAATCTCAGCAAACATGCCAACCTAAAATTTACAAAATAAAGTATCAGTAATATGTTTTAACTGAATGCAATTAAAATTAGTAATATTACCTTATTAACTTGTGTTACAACTGCATCAAGAACTTCGCCTTTAAATGGTCGAAAAACTATAGCTTTATACTTAACAGGATAAACTACAAAACCTTGGCCCGGTAAAATTAAACCTGATCCAATACTATCAATAGTTGTTACGGCTATTACAAAACCATACCTACAAAACAGAAACATTAAGGTTAATATTTAATAACTAATATTTTAATTAAGTTTCTAATTGATTTATATAAGTGTAAAACATACTTTCCAGTACAAGTTCCTTCGACTTCTGTGAAAAGCTTCTGTTTCACTGTATCCAATAATTGGGGCCCAAAATATCGCGGATGTAATAATATTTCATGCTCCAATGAAATCTAAATTGGTATATAAATTAATAATATATAATATAATAATATATGCATAGAAATTATAAATGCTTAATGCTACATATATTGTTCTCGTAAACTCAGTCTCAAAACATTATCTGAGTTAATTATCATATTACAATGAATATGAAATAATGTTTGTATTATAACAATTATTATGACATAGTTATAGCCAATAACGTTTACAACATGTATGAATATAAATTCATGCATCAATCTGTACAATTTAAATCAAAACATAATATGGGTTTATTATGCAAGTACATAGTTCTGCCATAAATATCAATGTAAAAATTGTAAATGAACTCATTTTTATAAACAACGTTACGTTATTTATCGAATTTATAAACATTTATTGAATTTAGTGAAACATCACAGAACATAACCTCAATTATACAATAGAGATTTATACACTGCACTTACATGGTAAAACATTTTTTTTATCTTATAAAACTTTTTTGCTTATAACACAATAACACTATCACTTATTATATATTATATATGCAATTAATAATTATACTCTTTAATCAATTTGCATTAATGCAATCAGACATAAATAAATTCATCCGACATATTGTTGTTGTCAGTTGTCAAATGCAATTCTTTGGAGTGAAGTTGACGCTAGCTGTCACTTGAACCGCGAAAATTTAACGCGAATTTGAATCATAAAAAGAAAATTTAAACATAGTTAGATGTCACTAGTTTTTGCAGCAAAATAGTCGAAACTATTTATTATGTACGTTTCGGCATTGTATGTGTAATGTGTGTCATCATTCAAGATGAAAAAATAATTATTTCACAAATGCCTAACTTTAAAATAAGTTAAAAAATTATAATTTTAAAGTAATTAACTTTCCGTAGGGTAAGTTATTGTAATCGTCCAAAAATCGAACATTTTGTATGTCCGCATTTTTTCGACCACGTTTTCGGGCACACGGATCAACCGATTTGAACAATTAAAGAAACATTCGATTCCTATTGATAGAAAGAAGTGGTGATTAGTTTTTGGCAAAGGCAAGTCTAGCGATTTCGGAGATACGGAGCAGAGTGCAGAAAATATATTTCGAGTTTTTGAGAGAACGGAGTATCCGATTTGAATGATTCAAGAAACGAGGGAGAAGAGGTAAATAGTTTTTAGCAAAGGCAGGTCCAGCCGTTATGGAGATACCCAGCTAAGTGTGCAAAAAATCTCAATTTTTGAGAGAACTAAGCATCCGAATTGAATGATTCAAAAAACAATGTTGTAGTATTTATAATAGTCTATTTCAAAACATTTAATATTCCTTGAACAGCTCGTTACGGTATGGGAAGTTCCAGTAATTTGCCTTAAGGCACGATGCCATACACAACTAGTTTATGATTGATTTTTCAATAAAGATTTATTGATATAAAATAGTTTCTTAACATAAAATTAATCAATATAGTTGTTAAAATTATCACTATATACTAAAACTTACCCCTAACCATCATTTACCATCCGAATTCTCAATTTGACACAGCAGCATCACACTTCTCAATATCCAAAATTCACTTTTTTTCTTCGACGGCAAAAGAATACTTGTGATAAAATTGGAACTTCTATCGTCTACCGAAGTGGCCGTACAATGCTCACAATCGGAAATTCCATACACTGGGGCCTCGTAATGATCTTTGCGGAACACCAAAATGCCATCTAAACGAGGTGTTATTTTGATGGCAGGCATCTGAGAGTATATTTTGTTTAAATCCTGCTCCGCTAAAATTTTATTTTTAAAATCCCATTTGGCACATTGTAGATACAAACCGTGGATGACGATGGATGATGTAGGTAAATCTCCGTAGAGAAATGATGCCTGGGAATAGAATTAATAGTTACCCAATTTTTTGTGTAAAATCAATAATAATATTCTTACATCGGTCATTCCTTCTCTGTGAGATTTAAAAATATCCTCCTGTTCAATTAGATTTGGCAGGACGTTAAAGTCGAGCGTAACTTGGTCTAGAGAACTTTGTCCTCTTCTACAGAAGACTTGTTTGATGGCTGAGAGAAATCCTCGAGGTTCGAAAAATCCTGGAAACCAGTAACTCAAAGGCTCACCGAAACTGTACCAATTCTAAAAAAATGTCAATTAGTGTCATTTTGCCTTATACAAACTTCCCAATATTTGCAAATAACAAATTTAATCAACATTAATTTGATATCTACGCAATGCAAATCATCGAATCATCAAATCATTTACACAAAATCAAATCAATATTTTAAGTTATTTTTAAAACAATCTAATGTTATTATTACTTCAATAAAGTCCAGTCTGATTTGAAGATCATACGCCCATTCAGCAAGCGATTTAGTAGATCTGTAGCTTTTCTGAGACCAGGTTTTTGGTATTTTATCATGATATAGAGATGTGTAGACGTCTTCCAGAGCATCAGACAGTAATAACATACCCTAAAAATAATACACAAACGGTGGAATACCAAATTTTCAAAATTTTTGACACTGACATGCTCTTAGCAAATCTTCTTCTATGTAGTTATATAAATTTAAATGACGTTTGAACTATATTAGATGAAGGCAAAAAACCAATTCCACAAATTCAATAAAATAGGTTACTGAAATTAAGTAGGTATAATTGGTTTTACCTTTAAGGCCTTTTCTATGTTATCCACAGACGTGTGCACTACTGCCAATAAATTGTTATAGAGACTAACTTCTTGCAAAAGTACGCATGTCAAAGGCGAAAAGTAGCCACCAGAATCCTTCTGTAGAAATAAAACCGATGATGAAATAAAGCCAAAATAATGAAAATTTAGAATCTTTATCTTACCTGTGACAGTTGAGAATACATTTTATTTGTTGCGATAGTTTTAGGTAAATGATCTATTATAAAATCAGTCTTGTTATGCACTATTTCATCATATGCAGATTTAGAATCTTCATCCACAATATCTTTTTTGGTAAGAGATGAAATCAAATTACGATTTTCTTGCGTCTGAAGTGAAAAATGATGAGTAAAATAAGCTAAGGAGTAAAAACAGTATTTTTGATAATCTTGTGACATATAGTTGAAAAATATTGCGCATTGTAACAAAAAGATTTTTTTGGTATTTACTCTCGACGCTTTGGAACTACAGTTAAGTTCCGTTCTCAGGCTCTATATTTGTTAAATCAGTCATTTAGAGATTTATGATATACTCCTTTAAATTTTAAATTGTTTATCAATTCTCAACTTGCCTTTGTTATATTGTTCATTATAATATCTAAATATTCTGATCCTAACAGAAAGCCTAGAACATTACTAGTTCCAAAACGTCGAGAAAACATATTTAAAACGTGTTTTTATTTTAATTAATAACAGATTAAGATATGTTATTATCAATTGTTATTAATTTATCAATGACATAATAAATCTTTATTTTATCTTACCAAATAAATCAAATCCACATTATCATGCAAACCGAAAAGTTCACAAGTGCTTTGGTGTGGTAATTCATCAACGTATTTCTGAAACTCCTGTAAAGTTTCATAATCCGGACAATAGTATATTCCTGATTCTGAATACAAATGTTCTTCCCTTATGGCCCTTTCAGAGAAGAAATTTTCCAATATTGTTTGCAGCAAACGCATATCATTTTGTTTTGTTATGTTACCTTGAAATGTAATAAAAATATTTACTTATTAAGTCAAATATTGTATTAGGATCACAATTATAACAATATTTTTTATTTAGAAAATCAAAGGTTCATTTTGACATTATATTCAAGTTTCTGAAACTAAATAACAGTGCTCAAACCAAAAATCTAACAACGAAAATATACTTACTTTACTTTAAAATAGTATCGATAAAAATATCATACTTTGCTTGTTTTAGAGAGAATTGTGTTAAATCAATTTATTAAACATACCTCCGTATATGACCATTCCGACCAAATATAACAAATCCTCCCAAGGTATCTTGTATCTTTTTCCGCTATAAAAAAGGCTATCCCCTGCAGCCTCCAGACAACGCTGCTTCACTTCCTCCATAGCAAATCGACGGTCATAATAAGAAAAATGGTATGGAGGCGACTGCATCCACCCAATAGACGCAGGCAACAAAGATCTTTCGCAAATTACGGCATGGAAGAACTGGAGGCCAAAAATCATGGATCGCCAGCGTCGACCCAGAGCTAAAGAAAAAAAGGTAATAAATTATCTGGTTTATTAGGATTAAAAAAATTGGTATTGGTTTAGCGTACGATGTTCTTCGAACCAGTCTTCCTGCTGGAGATCTTCTAAGGCATACTTGAGGTGAGATCTGACAGTCCATTGTTTTTCGCATGCGTATTTTGAGCAGTCGCGCAAACAGGCTCGCATTGCTCCCTGATCATAATAGATATCATTAATTATTTATTTATTTAAAGAAATAGATGAGATGTTGATACATGGGGCATCTAATAATGACCAAATTTTAGTTGGCATATTAACGACAGCATTTAAAATAATATTCAGTTTATTCAAATTTGGATCTTGTTAAATGTAATATATTGGGATTTTTTTCAGTATTATTAGTAAAGGTAGTACCAGTCATTGTAATAACATAACAATCGGTAATAAAACTTGCCATAAAACATAAAACTTGCAAGGAAGATCTATTTTATAACCTTGACTAAATGTCTTTTGTATTTTAGAGTATTACCTCTGAACTAGCATTTTTGGATTCAGATTTTTGAACATTGTCACAAGTCATCATCAAGCGGAATGTAGGATGCACTGAAACTGATCTAGTCGGATCACCCGATCCAATCTCTTGAATAATGGAATCCAATTGCGGCAACCAGGCTGGTAATAAATGTATATTCTGTAAATAAATTTTGAAAAAACAAGCTTTAGCAGAAGGAATTTGGACAGTCTCTATACTAAGATCATATACATAATTTTAGAGCATATACTGGGAGAGACTTGGCAAATCTGACCTCAAGTCGTAAGATTTGGCAAATCTGATTTTAAGTCATTTATCGACCTGTAAAACGATCCATCCGCCGTCCTGTCTACACCTCTCGATGGCTGATTCTGCAGCATGTTCCTGTCCCCGGCCCAAAGTGACTATTTCTAATCTCGGTTCAAATAGCATATTTCCAAAGACGGAGAACTTCTTTTCGTAACTTGTTTCTGGCAATAGAACGTATTGTTCGATGGATTGATGAGATTGTTGCGCCAACTGTTGGTCTAGAGATCCAACCATAGATGCTGATTTCGAAGCATGTCTTGAGGATCTCACCGAATCCGATTTGGAGCTGGCTGGAGTCCTAGATCCTAAATCTGAACCTAAATAGAAATGATAAAGGAATACTTTAATAAATAATCTTCAATGTTATCATGGTTGTTCTGTATTCACCCCTTATGAATATTACCTATGACCGAATCCAGGGCAAATTGTTCGAGAAATGAGGAGTCTCCGTGCCTGGATGCCGCGCGGCTGAAGGGGCGCGCAGTGTCGCTGGTCGACAATGGTGCTTCGCCAATGTCGAGGCCGCTCGCTTTTGTGCCGGTGGACGATTGGCTCTTTTCTTTCGGCACCTTTCCAGAAACAGAACCTAAAGGATTAAAAACAAACTCAAATACAACTGTATGGTGAAGTTACACAATTTTGAACCCCGAGGACGAAAGATCTAATTTACTAGTGAGTTTGTGAAAAAATGTTGTATGTATTTAAATCGATATATTGTGTAAAGATCAAGCTTTCGGACCGTGGTCGTGAAACTCGCTCTGGACAATCTTACATTGGGCAGTAACGATGTCCATTTTCACTAGAACCATATAGATAAAAAATATATTTACAATTAAAAATAAGTCCATTTCGAGTACAGCGGTGTAAAATGGCAATGGGCGCTATTCTTCTCCGAATCGATTTAGAGTTTAACTCAGTTCACGGACCTGCCTTAGGCAGTGAGACCCATAATTGCTAATAATTTAATTTAATTTTATTTCAAATCTATAATTTATGTCATCTTACCCAAGTCCTCTTCTTGTATTCCTTCAGTTAGTTCTGTCTTCTCGGGCACGTGGATCGGTTGAAGAAGTGGCATCGGTTTCGAGGCGACAAATTGTATCGCGTAAAGAGGATTCGCACCTGGAGTCAGGATGAACACTATCGGAGTTCTGCAGTCCGAATTAAAAAGTCTACAATAGAAACAAAGATTTTTGTATTAATAAGTTGGCCGGCGAAGGAAAACCACAATCACAATTCTGTCAGATGTTGATAGTCATTGCCACAGACTTTCCACAGTAATGGTCAAACGTGCATCGCGTCTTCAAAAGTTTATTTTGAGGTTGGTTTTGTCACGTTCTTTGTTACTTATTTATTGTTTTTATTGAAATTGAAGTACTAGTGATTTCAATCATTTTATTTTATTCGGTGGAATTTTGATTATTTATTCATTTCTGTTCACTTTTGGACTAAATGGCATAAATATATAATGAAAATAATGACACTATAATTAAGTACTATTTTGTAAGAACTACAAGATGGTTCATTCGAGGCTAAAAAAAATTGCATTTATTGAAAGTTACGATGTACAATTTATTCCCTTTGGGTACATGACTCATGTGCTGATGTCCCAAAGACCAAACAATTTATTTGTGAACAGACTTCTTAAAAATTAGTATATAAATATGTGCTTATGTCCTTATGTCCTTTATATGTCATTTTGTCCCTACTGTATAGATAATATAGTATTTGTAATTTTTTCTTAAGAAATATGTTATTACAGTTCTTACTTAATCAAAAAAATTCGTTATTGGTAGTCAATGAACCTAAGATGAATAAAAACAGTGGAAACCGATTGTAATATCATTAAATAAATAAATATCATTTAAAACAAAACAGCATGTCATATTGATCCCTATTAGTAGATATATTACTTCCCTATTTGTAGAGTCTCTTAATTCTTCCATGGATTATATTTTATTTGTTGAAATATGTTATTACAGTTCTTACTTAATCAAAAAAATTCGTTATTGGTAGTCAATGAACCTAAGATGAATAAAAACAGTGGAAACCGATTGTAATATCATTAAATAAATAAATATCATTTAAAACAAAACAGCATGTCATATTGATCCCTATTAGTAGATATATTACTTCCCTATTTGTAGAGTCTCTTAATTCTTCCATGGATTATATTTTATATTATATTTTATTTATATTATATTATATTATTTATTAGATTATATTTATATTATATTTTATTTATAATTTAGTTACTTACATTTGTTTCATAGGTTTAGTTCGGTTTTCAGTGAATTCTTTTCCCAAAACTAAGGTCACATAAGCGGCCATTGCCTTTCTCAGATTCACTTCTTGCAATATTTGTATCAGGATGAGTTTATCGAAAGGTTTTAATTTATTTGACCAATTTATATCAGATTTCACTGCGACAGCACCAGGCAAGAAAATTGTCTAAAAATAAAAAAAATATTTATAATAATGTAGAGATCGAGATAGTTTTATAGTATTGAAGCATTTACATGAAAGCAGTGCATATTGCAATATTTATACCAATTCAATGAAAAGTAACAGAAAAAAATATTCTAAGTTTTTTATTGTCAAATCTTGACACCAAATAAATATTAACGATCCAATAATATTAGAATGTTAGAATTTGATCTTGTCAATAAAAATTTTCTATGCCTGTTTAAAATCTCCAATTGAAATTTTGATAATTTTCTGTGCATCTTCTCGTAATCCATCAAAAACATTGAATTTATCAGTTAGATCACAAATATCATTCCACATTTCGTCCGGCATGCCGGTCGGATTTGTTTCTGACCAACTTTTGGCTTTATCTTCCATATTAGGCTGGCGACAATGCAGAAAATATTTCAATTTTTCATCATTCAGATTTCCTACGGTAAAAACAAATCATATTTGAGGTTATCCATTAACTTGATATATTAAAATTAATATTAGGAAACCATTTAATTTAGTGACATTATTATCTAATACAGAAATATATAAATTTTTAATTAATTTTATATCGGAGTGTAAAATTAAGTTGAAGAATTATGTGTAGACAAGCTTATAAGTATACATTTTATATTATTTAGAGTAGTAATGATTTATATTAGACTGTAAGTGGCTAGATGTAATTTAGAAATATATATAAAAAAAATTAAAATTAATATCTAATTTAACTCAATATAAAAAATAATATTTTGTTTTATAAATACCTTGTTGTTTGTCAACTGTCGACGCCAAAAGAAAACTGAAGAGTAACTGAAAATGATTATTGTTAATTATAATTTTCATAAATAGAAAAACTGAAATAGAATATTCTCATTTCTCATATAAGTTATCTTATTTGAAATTTTTGCAACCAAAAATGAGCTCATAGTATCTGAGAATAATTAAATATATGTATAGACTATTTAAAAAATTGCAGTAAGAAAGAGAAAATTTGTAAAAAAACTTCATAAAAATAAATATATTTGTACGCAATAGCAAATAATAAATGATGTCGACAATTTTAATATATTTTGTTAATTTAATTATATAATAATTGTTATTGATTTTAGTATGAACTTGTTTAAATATGATTATTCTTGGCTTGTAACAAGTATTCATTTTATCCAAGTAGGGATAAGGCACAAATGTTCATTAATTATTCAATAATTATTATTAAATTTATTCTATAACTTTTATTTTCTTTATTTTTATGTACTATTATGTAACATACCCTGTGTTTTTCGAAAAGACCTCTCGAAATATCGTCGTAAATTTCATAAATTGTAGCTTGCATCAAGAACAAAAGTCTCTCTTTAATATTTGTATATCTTGGAGTTCTGACGATTACATTTCTCAATATCTAAAAAGTAAGATTAAAGTTTATATTTATTATATATATATATATATATATATATATTTATATATATACTTAGAATGTTTATTTGCAGCCAAATAGTCGAAATAAAAAAAAGGATTAACTTATTATTATGTACGTATCGACACTGTATTTGAGTCATCATTTAGCACGTTAACAAATTCAAACAAAAAAACATAAATTCTAGACATTATTTAATGAAAAAACAAACAATTGAATAAAATTGATTAAAGTAAAATAATTTAATTATGCAGTTAGTTACATGATTGACAAATTGTAAATGGAAAACAAAAGATTAAGAAACAAGGGGGTTCACAAATGTTGATCCAGAGTCGAATTCTGAGAATTCTGGTTTGGTATGCATAGATATTTTTGTCAAGTCATGTTGTAATTTTATTCACTTATTTTGTAATTTTATAAAATTAGTTTCAACAATATAATTACCTGTTTAAAATATTTCAAGGAAAACTGATACATTTCATCGATATCCGCCAATTGCGCAACCACAAAGTACAATGCGGCCCCTCTTGCAGCCAGCGGCCGATACCTGTTCCTTTCCTTGGTAATTTTTGTTTCAATCTTCTCATGGCTTTGTAGCCTTGATAAAATTATCAGTGATGTTTCCTAACAAAACAAAATTATTGTTCATATATTTACATTAACTTTAAATGTTACATTTGTTATAGACAAATTACCATGCTTCGGTTCAATGTATCGACCAACTCTTCGTTGTCTAAAAGGCACCCTGTAGCAGAAAACAAGACATTTAATGCTTGGTCTTCGAGTTCTGATATATATTTTTTGTCTGCCGTTATTTTTGCAGCCAATTCATCATCACGCTTTTCTAAATCGGGTCTTTCCAAGGCTAAGGCTTCTGATAAAATTTGCTCCTGTAGGAAATATTGAATTTGATAGAATATATTTTGGATGAGTAGGAATAAAAGTCAGTTGGTATAAAATTATACAAATATATAAAATTTTGACTCATATTTCAATGGCTTTTCTAATAGTGGTGGTGATCCTAAAAACAGTCAGAAGTGTTTGCAATAAACTTTAAGTGCCTTTAAAAATAATTGTATTTTGAGTATTCTGTCTAAGGCATATAAAACCACATCTTCCAAATCTTACTAAACTTATTGTATTGTCATTTAAAACAAGTTATTACAAGGTCCAAAAGCATCTCACACGTTTTTAAATATTACGAACTTATGCTACAATAAGTCCCTAGCTCTCTTATTTGAAATTGATAAAATTATTATAACCACTTTGTTTTCTAGTAAAATAATTTTCATCCAACTTACTTCCAGGCCTTCTCTTGTAGCACTGAAGTCGACCAAAGTCACTTCTGCTGATCTGCATGCCTCCGGAGGATTGGCAACACGAGACGTCATATACAAACGAAATTTAGGTACATCGGAATCTTGCAGAGATTCGTTCGCACTCTAAATAAAAACACAAACATTTTCAAATCAATGATCAAAATTTTCAAAATGCTTTATTTTTTATTACCTGCATATTTATTTTCTTTTTCAAAAATGGGTTAAGCGACGGCTCCAAAAAGTCATCGATGTCTTCGATTAGCACCGGTCGACCGGTACGCATGCAAACTTCTATAGATCGATAGATATTTGGGGCTCGCATTTTTAGAATTCTTAGGTTGTTGTCTTTTTCTAAATTTCTGATCCAACGATTTGCCTAAAAAACATAAAACATAAAAATTAAAATTAGTTGATAATAATAACGTCAACCAAAATTTAATGATAGTACAATTTCATACTGCTCAAAACAAAAATGACGCATCTGCACAATTTTGTCGGCCTGCAAGACAGTAGCTATGAAACATTATGCAGATCATTTGAAACAAAGTAATATTTGAAGTCAAATATGCATGTGGAGCTAATTACTAAAAGACAAACCATTAAAAGGATGCTCAATTCATTTTTTTTTTTTCAAATTACCTGCAACTGTGGATCTATTATCAATGGCCACCTGACTGAGTTCATTATAATTATGGCATTCTCTTTAGAAGTGACATCTCGTGGAAGATCCTGGTGTACCCAAACACGGACTTGGTGCGGATCGCACATCACTGATCCAAAGCTAGATAAAATAAATAAATGCTAAAGTTTCTGTAAATGTGTAATATTTCTTATATCAGTATGTGAAATTGTCTATTACTCAAATTTTTCCGAACATGGAATTCCTGCCAACTTGGTGGCAACGCCCCAAATGCCAATGATCATGTTGCGGTAGTTTTGAGAAAATTGGCCCAAATAAGCTATGAAACCGGCACACAGTAAAACGTCTCCGGGGAGTGTTGATAGGTCTTTTTCGAACTTCTAAAATATAATAAAGACAGTTGATGAATGAAAAACCACCGGATTGAAATTTGAATCTGATTTACAAATCAATACAATCAATAGTTCAATAATATTGATCAAAATTTCGTTAAAATTTACATTAATAAAAAAATAAATAATTAAAGTTTTAAGTTTGAATTATCATCACTTACTTTTACGTTCTGTGTCCAAATAATCTGCTGGTCGCCCAATGCGGAACTGAGTCTGGACGCTCTCAACAGCCTGGTGGTGCACAGCTCGATATTATCTTTCAATTCAGCCTCGATTTTTAGATTCTCATCCATCTCATCTTGAATAGCTATAAATTGATAATTATTATATTACTACCAAGATTTGAAAGACCATTTTATGGAGATATGCAAAACATTTGGCCTTGCTTGGTAGTATATTATTTTGAAAGGACAAATCAGAAGGAACAGTTTAAATGACAAGCATTACAAAAAATTATTTACTGACTGTCTAAGAATATCCTTTCATTCCAAAGCAATATTGGTATAATTTACCGATTGTATAAGTTACCTTGTATCTTCTCTTCAATTTTGGAAAGTTGTCTTTGTTTCTCCTTAAACGATAACATAAGCTCATCCAGTTCGATTTCGCAGTTTTCAGCTAATTTCCTTTTGGGTTCATTGGATCTGTATATTTTGGCGTAAATTTCTACTGATTTCACCCAAACGCACAGAGATTTGGCCGTCTGAAAACATTCAGAACAAATAATCAGAAGAAGAAAAACAAGCAAAAGTTAAGATGAGAATATTGTTCTATTAATTACGAAAAGCTTACATAAAATTGATCTCATCAGCCTAGCATGTTCTAAATTTCAAAGATCAAGTATTTTACCGAATATTTTTGTAACAAATTTTAGTTTTAATATTATTATATCATATCAAATGAGGAGAACACAATCAATATCAACAGCAAAATTAATTTTCATATTTTATTTCTTCTAATATTTTTTAATTATTTACCTTGGATACTTTGATGACTGCATCGGGAAGAAAGTCTTTATTATTAACGTAATCCTTCAATTTCAGCAATTGCTTGTCGTCGATATTATTCTTATCTAAACTATGCAAACGATCTAGAAATCTAGGATCTCCCATCAAAGATTTTGCCACTGACCAATCGGCCCTAGAAATATAAAATTGGATAAAAATTCAGTGGCACTGAACTAAATAGTAGCAAAAATTATTAAAATATGTTGAAAGGTCTGATAAGTACAAATAATATTTGACTACTATTATGAATCATTACTACTACAACTAGTACTATGCATTCTAAATTTTTTAAGTTTGATGAATTTTTATAATTCAACCGTTTATCGTAGGCCTATATTATTTTAGTATGTAATTTTAGACTACAAAATCCATTGTCATGCAAAGATTCATCAAAATCGCCAAAAAAATTATTTCAACTTTCAATTACGAAGAAACAGTTCTTCACCAAATTGGCAGATCTTTACCAAAAACTAATCAACACGATTTCCAACCAATGTCTGTCAAACAGTTAGTTTTTGAAGTCAATTCAAAATTGTGGGATAAAACTTGGTCGAACAATTTTTCTGATTATTTAAATCGGTGCAGCAATTTCTGAAAAAACTTCGACTAAAAGTCCAAAATCGGCTCGCATACACAAACACACACAAACGTAAACACACATACTTTTTCTAAATTTGGTTCCATTCGATTCAGAACGACTTGTGACGTCGAGCAAATCGGATTTTCTGACAAAAACATTTTTTTCTTTCAGAAAGTAATTAAGTTATTATAGGTCATAATGAGATCTTATCTTTCTAACCAAAAATTCAATATCCATTATCTCACCTTTCTCCTAATAAAACGCACACTGCTTCCATAACAAAAACAATGAGATGAGGCGGCTTGGAGATGGCTCGAAGTTCGATAATATCCGGCTTTGTTATCGAGTTGAGAGCTGTTTCAGCAGCCTCCAGGGCGGGTATCGCTGCGTCCATCTCTCGTTGCGCTTCCTGCATCAGACGGGTGCATTCCATCGCCTTCTCCTGGAGATAAAAGATAATTATTAATTAATTAAAAAATGTTTATGTATCAAATATTTAGTCTTCAACCTTGGCAAGAACTTCTTCCTTTCCAACCACGGACTTAGCCTTAAGCTCTTTCTTTTGTTCCGCTGCCAAACTTTCAGCCAACTCCTGCAAAACATACGACTTCTCCGAAGATTGAGGTTCCAGTTCCTTCAATTCCACGTGCATGGCTTCAACGACATTTTTAGTTTCGTCAATTTTTTTCAAACCTGTCGCAATTCGGTTCTTGTTCGACATCAGAAATTCCGTTCGACTCGCATGAAGTTTTATATAAGATTTTATAAAACCGAAGAAAGTACTCGGAGTTATCTCGTAGCAACGCAACTTACTTGTGGTCGAGTAGTACTTTTGACTGAAATCTTCTATGGTCTATTTGGATAAAAATTTATTATCAGTAAATTAGTGACTAGGAAGTCAATTTTGATGTAAAAATTTGGTTGCAATAGTTTTTACCTTGTGCATGTAAACGCTCATTTCGAGCAATTTGTCAAAATGTTTCTGGTCACTCAGATCCTTAAGTGAAACTTTGGCGACGTGCTCTAAAGCTTCTGATGGCCAAGAGCTGAACCAGTCAATGACACAATTATTCACCAAGCCTGGGTAATCACGAATTTTTTTTCTGCAAAAAGTACAAATAGTGGAAACGACTCAATAGGTAAAAATCTCATTAAATTTGATGGATATTTATCTCATTTAAAAACAAATCTTATATAGCATAAAGAAAAAGCATATAAAATTTTAATACGTCAACATAATTCATATAAAATTTAAAAAATTAAATAGTCTGAATTTATGTATTTTGCTATATTTTTAATTATTTATTAACACTGACCTAAGCGAGTCCAGAGTTGGATTCATGCAGATGATGACACGGAGATTATCCTTGACGGTCCTAATAAAGGATTCGTATAATTTGCTCGTCCTCGTTTCTTGTTCCATGTGTTTGACTCTCCACGCGACGATCACTTTTTCCAATTGGTCATCTTCATATAATTCAGGAACATCGCCTAAAGATTGGAAATAATAATTATTGCTATAATACAAATAATAAATTTAGTGTCTTCTGTAACAAAATTTACATGTGCACACAAAATGTACACCTCTGTTCTAATAAGCAAATAGCTACCCCACTTATTTAAAACATCTAGTATTTTATTTATAGTTATTTGCTTAGATTTTAAATTTGTTTAGTGGCATGAACTAACACCTACCAGTACGTAAAACATCGTTCAAATCCTGCAAAATATTTCGTTTCACAGATTCTTGGGTATCAGAAAACATCAGGATCCTTTTCTCCTTTGCTATGCCAGTCTGCCAGTATATTTGCCTGAGATCTTCATGGAATGAGTATCGATCGTAACTTATCAAAGGTTCAATTTGATCACAACTAAATGAGAAAAAAATGTAACAAATATTAAATTGTGAAAAATAGTAAATGCACTGTAAAATATACTTTGCTTCTAAAAATAGTACTCACGGATATTCATTAATATAAGCCGCCAACTTTGTGATACCTCTTTTCCCTGTGCCACTGAGTCCGATCAGTAAACCGCAACCTCTCGTTAACTTCAGAATTCTGCAAATGATGAGCATATGTTCAATAACGTAATTGCTCAACATCGGAGTCACAACATTCTTCGATGAGAATCCTTGCAAGGATTCTGCTAAGTTAGCTCTTAATTCATCATAATCCTTAAGATACACGTATTGCCTATTGTCCTTGTTCACGTCACCAAATAAGATTTCGTTTTCTTGTAGAGTTTCTCCAAAATGTTCTTGAACCACATTGCGAAGGATCAGTTTGATGTCTTCGCGATCGGAGAGTTCAGTCAACTTGTCGTGAAAAACCTAAAAATTAAAAATATGAGACCAAATGGTTAAAATCGTGCTGGGCAAGTGAGTTTACAGTCAGGAGTCAATATCTTAGAACAAAAGTTACATTTAAATTTAACAAAATAATAAAATTTAGAGTCTTTTTCTACTAACTCTCAAGCCCTCATGGTAGAACAATCTCTGTGCCAACTTAGTAGTTTGATGTGAGATATCTTTCACCAACATTAGACCTTGGACAAACATTGACATCACAGTCAAAGAATATTGGCAATGTGCTCGATGAGGAGTTGTCGGCAATTCTATTTTCAGCCTGGTTATTAGAGTTATCAAGCATTCAGTCAAAGTTTCAGATATTTTAGTTATTTGTTCTGTTGGTTTATCGTCCTGAACGCATCCTGCCAGAAAGTGACCAGTCAGCATACTCTGAAAAAATATCAGTTATGAAAACTTTATAAAGAAGATTATTAAATTCAATTTAACTCTTACCCCAAAAATGCGTCGAGTTTCGGCGTCGTCCTTCTCCGGCGGAACCATGACGTTAAAGTGTCGAACGAAACGTGCGCGCAACGGAAACGTCATTCCTGCTGCACTCGAACAGGAGCAGGACATCACGCAATCTATTACTCGCAACCAGGATAACTTGTTGTAATCGTATATGGCTCCGTGCTCCAGGTATTGCCTAAAATAAAAAAAATACATTATAAGTGGGTAGTTCATACTAGCAATTAACTCCTCCGTCGATTCGGATGGTTTAGAAAGATTTTATTCATTCTTATTATCTTTGATTACTTGAATCACTGTATCACTTTAATATTTCTAAATAAATAACACGTTTATAAATGTTTTATTTATACATATATACATTTCATTTATACATATATACATTTTTACTTTTAAAAATTATGTTTTAAGCTTACCAGAATATTCAAAAAAATAAACTAAGTTTACCTTTTTTATTTCTTTATCTCAATCTTTCTCTATTCCCCTCTCTCTTTCTATCTATATCTATATTTCCTTATTTCTTATCTCTAAATTTTTGTATATTTCTCTATATACCTCTACAACTCTTTAATTGAAACCTCTCTTACTCTGCCTATGTCTACTTTTTTAATTATTTAGGTCTGTATCTCTCTATTCTCTATTGCTTTATCTCTCTTCATCTTTACTTTCTATATATCCGTTATAGCCTTTTATATCCGAAACATATAAATCTCTCTATCTCTCTCTATCTCTATCTTTCTCTATCTTTTTCTATTCCTCTTTATTTCTCTATCTTGATCTATCTTAATTTACTTTTATATCTATCTCTCTCTAATAAATTAAAATAATAAACCAAATTTTAAATAATAAAATTATGTAGTTACTCACATGATCACCAAATTGTCAAAAATTATGTCCAAATAGTACCAATTATCGATTTGGTAATCATGTGACTGACTACATAATATTGTCATTTAATTTACAGTTTATTATTTTATTTTATTCAATATCTTGTTTTCTTCATTAAGCAATGTCTTTAAATGTTTGTGTTTTTTGATGAATGACACACATACAGTGTCCAAACATACATAATAAATAGTTAAATTATTCATTGCTTTTCATTTTAATTATTTGACTGAAAATAAACATTTCATGAATAAATATATATCTTTATCTCCAGCTCTCTCTATCTATATCTCACAATCTCTATATCACTCTATCTATATCTCCTAATCTCTATATATCTCTATCTATATCTTACTATAAAAGACTGAAAGGAGTGGGAAGAAGAAGAATGTAGATGATTGACGACGAAAATACAGGGAACCGAAAAATAAAGCAGAGGATGAAGAAGCATGGAAGCAGAAGTTTGGAAAGGAAAATGCATAAAAAAAGGGGAGGGAAAATAGTGGTAAAGGGAATGATGGACGAAGTATAAGCGAATCATTTATATGTGGTAGCTCTCACATTATGGACCTGCCTTCTGGCAGATTACCATTTATTATTATATCTCACTATGCCCATCTTTATCTAAATCTCCTTCTACCTTTTCCACTTGATCAATAAATTCAATAGGCGTAACGTCATATGCCATTAGCCCGAAATTCAATCACCTGAACATCTCGGTGCATCCAATATCGCCATTAACGATGCTCATGGCGACGTTGTCCACATGGGCGAGCACCTTTTTTCCGTAAGGCGCCCCAATGGCTTTCCTGGCTCTCCGTTCCAATATCCGCTCGAACTTCCGCTGAGCCCTCGAGATGTTGGTCGACACCGACAGACGAACTCGGCAAACTTCGTACACTGGATTCAATTGTGAAACATAATCAAGAATCTGGGGAAAATGGTTTTAACGGAATATGAATTAGTATTAGTCAGGGATTTGTGGAAGAATTTAATTATCAATTTTTTTACTTGTCCTGCCATTGCAGACTTTCCTTGTCCGGCATCTCCGGTTAACATTATAGGCTTTTTAGCATTCAACAACATGCCTCCAACATATTTTATCATTTCCGTGTTCACCGTTGGTACAAAGATTTCATTAAATGGCTGTTGAGGATCATATGTAAATTTTGGTACTGCGTCCGACCACTTTTTGAAAACCAATTCGTTCGTATCCATGTAGACATACCATAAATTAGCAACATCGCTCAGGCTAGAGAAAGAATAACATATAAGAACTCAATATAAAATACAAAATAAATATATGGTATTTACTTGCTATCATTTATTTGTTGGAACATTTTTCTTATGTATATTTCTAGTTTATTTTTGGATGGTTGCGTTAAGTTGGATCCGAGAGACCAGAGTGATGCCCATGCAAAACTTTGGAGCAGATAAGTTGTTGATTCCGGTGCCATCATATCCACCTTGTCGTTATCAAGGAGTAAAATTTCCAAAAGAGAGCAGAGCATTTTTACCTTGCTCATATTCACCTAATTTATATATAAAATATTTTTTACAAAAATTATCTCTGATACGTCACTTTATTTTAATAATTGTTAGAGAGATAGATAAAAATGATAGGAATAGAGAAATGTAGATGGAGATAGAGATAGATAGAAAGGTATAATTAGAGAGATAGAGACATAAAAAACAGAAAGTCAGAGACAGAGATAGAGAAACACAGAAAGAAATAGAAAGAGATAGTGAGGAGTAAAGAAAGATAGAGAAAGATACAGTTATAGATGTGTGATAGTGAAGAAATATAGATAGAGATAGAGAGAATTAGAATGAGGTAGAGACAGGCCTGTGATTATAAAAATTGGCAGCTTTAAATGGTAAAAAAGTATTTTATGGTATAAAAAATTCAACCTGACTTGGAAGTTTAGTTTTTAACTCATTTTTATCAGCTGATGTATTGCTTTTACAATATGAGCTTGGCAATTAATTTCCGACAATTTTACTACTGTAAATATAACAAAAATATTCTCTTTACCTGATTAACTTGTTGAATACAGGTCATCTTAACAAATTTAAACATGTTTTCAAGATCCTTCTCGAACAGGTTGTTTAACAATTCCAGATGTTCGGAGCTAACAAAATCCTGCATGGTCTTCTGACCGCACCAAGATTTGATTAGTGGTTTATAACCCAAACCTTCAGGTTCCACGTACACTATACCACATCTGGATATTGTAGACGGAGATGCCTGTGAAAAAAGTACATGGTTAATTAACAAACTAAGTTAATTTAATTAGTAATGATAATTTTTGTCGTTAATTACCATGTCCACGGTCGCCGATTCAAAGATGAATCGAACGTATTTAGTCAATACAATTCGATCTGAATTAGCTAAACAAAGCCTGGCCGTTTCGTCCAAGGCCGAATTCAAATTTTCGGCCCAAAAACAATCGATAGGCCCGTCGAAAATGATCCATTGGTAAGCACCTGTCGTATCTTTCGATGCTTTACGAACAGTTAGACCTGAAACATAAAATATTAATGAAATTTAAACTTATATCAAAAGTTAGTGATAAGCAACCTAACTGCAAAAGGGTCCCAACTAAAGTGGTAGCCAAATAATTATTGTTATTTTTAACATATATTATATTAAGATAAATGATAAAGATAAAGAAACATTTGTACTCGGGTCAATGGTAGGAGACAAAAAGTCAACCTGTAGTTCTACTCATATTAATTAATGTATATTACTTTAATTTTTTTCTTACCAATCAGACCGTCGATCCACTCCCCAGATGCTTCGTCGAATCCTCCAAATAATTTTTCCAACGTCAACGCCTTAGGATAAATGATGACTTTAACAATATTTTCATAATTAACATTGTTAGATTTCTCTTCTTTTCTCAATTGCAACTTGTCCAGTGCCGCTGCCAAGTAGTTTATGATTGTAGTTTTGCCGCAACAGGCTTCTCCGAGAACAATGACACCTGGATAAAAATAATCATAAAAAATAGAAATGTTTATATATATGTGGTCAATCTTATATTGTTTTGACTTAACGGCAATGCCATTTGGATAATATATTTTAAGTTTTTATGTCAAAGTTTAAAAACATACATAATTGTAACACAATTATTTTATTTCAAATGTTTTTAAAATCTAAATGTAAGCCTATAGTTGATTATAATGAATGTACCTGTACGAATTTTCAAAGCATCAAAGAGCTGTCCCATGTCATTCAGATTATTGGACACCGGATGAAGGCCGTTTTCCATCATCAATTGAGCTGAAAATAGAAATTATTACAGTCACCAGTTATGAAACAGGTTTTTGATTTTTATATTTATTTGATATTTTTGATTAAGAGAAGCTAGGGGCATGTTGTACTAGTTTTTTTAATTAATATAACTTTTGATCCACTGACTATAACTTTAGATCTTTTCCAAAAACAATCCCAACTATATATCTATCCATATCCCTCTTCATCTCAATCTCCACCTATCTTTTCTTTCTATCTCTTTTAATCTTTCTTTATTTCTCTATCTGTATCTCTCTTCATTATTATTTATCCATATTCTTCTATTTCTATCGCTTTCTTTTTCTCATACCTCTATATTCCAATCTATCTATCTTTATCTATGTCTATCTTTCTCATATACTTTGTTCTGTGTCTATCTATCTTCTCTATTTTCTCTCTCAATCTATATTAATTTATGCTCTCTTTCACACATTAGTTTGCTAGTCAATATGCAAATTAAAATTTTCTAAAAGGAACTCTAAATTTTTTTAATACCCGCCGTTTCTTTGATTGCCGTTCTGATTTTGCTTTTTGGACTTTTAAATGTAGGAAATAAATCGATCAAGATCGCCTTGAAGACATCAGTGTCAGCATGAAGCATTCGAGGCATATGATTTTCGCACAATGCCCATAGGACTGCCTCCTCCTCGATTATGTCTGGCGCTTTCTGCATCCATCTGGCAGCACGAGCCTATAGTAATAGAATTATTTAGAAATTTAAAAAAAATCATAAATAAATATAAAAAGTAAACAAGTTATATTAGAATGCCACTAATGAGCAGAGATGAGCAATAATGTGCTTGAATTCGAGAATGAATAAGAAATGTAGACTTTAAGAAGTAACTGCAAAACCCACCACAAGTTCTTCGAGATGTAGTGCTGGAGAAATGTGAAGAAGATAAAATAAATTAATAAAAAATAAAGAAGTACTGCAAAAAGAAGTACTGCTAGAGAATAAAAATTTATTTGATTAAATATTGAAAAAAGTGAATACTGCTATGACATTCTGTATCTTATTTATTCCTTACCAAGACGCATGTGATGGATCTCAATCCGAAACGATAGTACTCTCGATGTTTCAACTGATCCCTGCACATTTCATAGCAAGTGATGATTTTCCTTGCCAATTCTTTAGAATATTTAAATCCATATGAAAATAGAACTACTTCGGTAATTATTTCCATCTGCGGTCTGATCATGGCCATGGGTCTAAATAGAACTTTTAGATTCTCCGGCAACTCCATTCGGCCTGGATGACTGAGGAAGAAACAAATAATATTTAAAATAAGTTTTTATAAATTTTTATATAATATTGTGTTATCTCACCCAGGATTGGTGGTCATACAAAAAGCAGCCATTCTATGTATATTGATTTCTTTTCCCTCGAATAAAAATCTCTCGTATCCTGTGTTCCTGGCATCTTTTATGCTGGAGAGAAGTGAACCCAGGACCGACGCTACTGATGGCTGGATGCGATCCACGTCGTCCAGGATGCACCAGAAGCCGCACTGGATGACACCGCTTAGAGTTCTTGTAATCATGTTGTGAATCACACCTGGTAATATACGTATATAAAACTCTTGTTGCTTAATGTTAGTGGCAATATTCCACCGAAACGGTTTGATCAATTTTCATGATTTTTTTTATTTTTTAAACCAATTGTTTTATTTAATTTTTTTATAATTCATAATTAAAATACATATTTTATTTTTACTCTGCTACCACCATAATTAATTTTAGTTTTTTATCCCATTTTGAAGAAGATTTTCTTAAACTTAAATTCAACTTATTTAATTATTAATTAATTAATTAATGATCGTCTAATTAATTAGACGGAATTGAAAAATACATACGGCCCTAAATTTTGATCCTCTTACCACAAATCCCTATTTCATTCACTTTATTAGTCCAACTATTTTTCATTTAGCATGGTAGCTAATCAATTATTGTCTATTTTGTGAACGTTTTTTACTGAACTTTGATCAAGATTTTTTTGAATTTATGGGGAAGCTTAAGTTTATTCGCTCTATCCCCTGGAACAATTTCAAGACAATTTTTAGATATTGCGACGGATAGGTTGCCATTGATAAATCTAGATGCGATTCCAGATTTGCTGAAATATCCCATTGAACAAATATTTCCCGATGAATGAATAGTTTGCATAAATATATAAGAAATTGAATATTAAAATTTTAAGGTACCACAGATTTTGTGAGGAAACACGGTGCCATACAAATCTACGTCAAAGCTGGAAAATTTTTCATAAATTTTTGTTATCTCACTTCATAATTCAACAATGAATGCTCGGATTTTGGCTCGCAATTGAAAAATTAATGAATTAATGAAAAGCGCGGTAATAATATATTAAAACTAGTGGTGAAAAGCATCGAATCTTAAGGCAAATTGCTGGAACTTCCCGTACCAGAAATTATTTTTTCAAAAAACGAATTAATTAATTAACAATTTAATTTTGAAATTCTTGAAAAAATGATTTTTTTGCATATTTTGAAATATTTTAGAAATTTTAAACAGTTCAAAGCACTGTTTTAGTCGCATAGAGATGAAATATGTCACAGTCCAACAGGTTAACAATGTTACGGAACCCATAGAAATGTAAACAAAATTTGTTTTTATAAAAAATGTATGAAATATCTGATAATTTGATGTGCATATGTCTAATGATCATTTTTGACCGACAGATTTTGGCTTTTTTCATGCACATACATATTTCATACATATACATGCACACACACACATTTTTTCTAAAGTATGTCAAAATGTTCAAACACTTCTGAAACGTAAAGATATATAAGAAACATTAATTTCTTTAGGAATTTATTTTATATCTATACGTTTCGGCTATAATCCTAGCCTTCGTTCAGTGAAAAAATTTCACTTTAATTTTACATGTACAATTAATTGTACATATATTGTACATCGGCGAATGTTGTGATTATTGAGCCCCTGCTTCGGACAAGAGGGGCTTCCAAAAATTCTGTCTCTTTTAAAGAGACAATTAAAAAGCGTTGCAAGAGCTTACGAAAAGCCTTCTTCCCCGAAGAAGGTTTATATATATATAGAAATGAAGTTAAGTTGTCGAATATATTGTCCAGATAAATACCAGGCAGGCAGTACTATACAGCGCGAGTTAACGCGCGAAAAAACCAATTCTGTCATTTCACGAATAAACGAATATTAATATGTGACGGTGTGGTTATTATTGTTTCATACAATAAAATATTATTATTTCAGTATAGACAGGTATATTAATAAACAAAATTTCAATAAAATTTTCAAATAATAAATTCAAATTCAATAATAAATTCAAAATTTGTACTCACTTGAAGGTGAATTCTTCAAACACATCGATTGAACGTTAAAATACATTTTAATTTGCATTATTATATTATATATTTTTTGAAGTCTCTTTTTTGAAAACTAATAAATTATCTACTTTTATACATTTAAAAATAAGTAAATCTGATTTTTTCCCGAAAAATAACTTCTCTTCTTACATTAATAATTTAGCTTAAATTAGGCATATTTGCACAATTCATTTTAATTACATTTTATAACATATATATATATATAAATATATGTTTACTTACGCATATATACCTTACTTCATTTACATAAATAAAGTGGCATTTTACTTTAAGGCATTCAACTCACTCAATAAAAATTGAGATTGAGCTATTAGGGTAAAATGTTCAACTGTTTCTTTTGAAATTAAAATCTGTTTGAAAAAACGTCATGAAAGACAAGGAATCGCCTCACATGCACGTACACATACACACACACTCATTCTTTCTCTAAATCTGTTCTCATTCGATTCAGAATGACTTAAAACGTCGAAATAACATAAAATTAGTAAATCGATTTTTTTTACGAAAACATATACTTCTCCTTCGGTATGTTAATAAATTATAAATTACTTTATTTTTATTAAAATTTATATAAAGTAAAGAAATTTTCAAAAAAAAATGAAAAACTTTGTTATTTCAAATAATATTTATAGATGCAAAATGTACTAGTTTGTTTTCTAATATTTCTGTCTATACTGTAATAATAATAATAAATTTATTGCATAAAATTTAAAAAAAAAACCATACCGTCACATATTAATATTTGTTTATTCGTAAAATCTATGCATTTATTCGATTTGACTTGGATCCAGAAATTCATTACAGGTCGTGAAAATGTAGCAGATCAAGAGGAGAAATCATTTTGTCTAAACCCAAATTTTTGGAATCCTCTCTTTTTGAAAAGAAAGGCGCATAAAATCGATTCAGAATTGTGGGCTAAAACGTGAACGATTTTTTTTTACTTCTTTGCAATTTACAAAGAAACGGGTTGGCTGATCGTCGCGCTAATTGATAAAATTATTATTATTAAATTAACTCATTTAAATTTTTAAGGCTTTCACATTTTTTAAATTGTTCTAGCCATTTTTAGAAAACGTCAATTTACGGCAAAAAATCTGTTCATACACATGCACATGCACACCTACACACATACATACTTTTCCTGAATATTGGTCTAATTCCATTCAGAATGGCTTGGAACGTCGAGACAACATAAAATTAGTGAATCGGATTTTTTATGAAAACATAAACTTCTCTTTCGGGAAGTAAATAATGATACTCCAAATGCCCTAATTCATTTTAAATTAAATCAGTTTCATTAAGATGACAATTGCAATGACTATTAATATGCCTCAAAAACGTTTATATGTGACATTTATTGAAGTGGGTAAACCACTCAAATTATTTGTGTCATTTACTCTCCAATTTTAAAGTTGTTACCTTCGGAGCAATAGAAAACAACGCATCTGGTGCCAACAACCCTTGCCAGTTCTCTGATCGTTTCAGTTTTTCCTGTTCCGGCCGGACCACTGGCGGATATTCCTAAACAGCTAGTACTTATGCCACCACTTCCTTCTGATAAGACACCTTTTAAATAAAACAGAAATTAACATAATAAATAAACTAGTGGTGTATGGCATCGTGCTTTAAGGCAAATTGCTGGAACTTCCCGTACCGTAATGAAATATTCGAGGAATTTTAAACGTTTTCAAATATATTATTACAAATACTGTAACTTTCATTATTTTTGCTACCTTGTTATGTCTGAGCAAATCAAATGTAAATCATAAATCAATCAATTTATCTCCTGAACATTAACAATCGTCATTTCATTTCGAATTCAATTTCAAAAAAAAAATAGTTGCATCAAATTTACACAAAATTGAAAAAGTGCTCCCGTATAGTCACAGTCTAAATCATTTGCAAATGATTCTGTGCGACATTTTCACTTATACTGTGCTTAGCTTGGCGGCATTTTCACATTTTTCAATAGTTCTCACAAAATTGGAAAAGTGCTTCAATACATAAACAGTCTAAACGCACTTGGGAAAACATTTGTACCAGAGTGGCACTTAGACTGTGCTTAGCCTGGGTAATTTTTTGAATTTTTAATCCAAAATTACAAAAATATTTTATGGAAAATAAAAAAATATGTAATAATTTGTAAAGGAGAATTTTGTTTTCAAATAGATTTAAACTTTTTTAAATTGTTGCGCCAGTTTTTAAGGAAATATTGACAGAAAATCTAATTTTGGCTCACCCATAAGTGCATACAAAATATTTTGTCAAATTTCGTGTCAAACATATAATTAGTAAAAGGTATTTGCTCTCGAAAACACTTCTCGTCATAGGGAAGTCAATAAAAATTTGAACTGTGATCATCTTAGAACATAATAAGCGTCACATATTGTTTCATCATGTCTATCATCTTTTAAATCTACAATGATTCTATTAAAATATAATCTCTTAACCTGCAAGTGCTGTTGCAATGCAAAGTCTGGCCCTTTCCGTCAACGGCGTGTATGCCAATGATTTGTGGACGCCAAAGTATTCGAAAGAGTATGGAACACGAATCCTCGCAATTTCCAAGTAGAGGGTATTTCCAGGGGCGGACATGTAGTATCGTCCCTGTTTTGTCCACTTAAAATCATTACTAAAAAAAATAGCGTTTGTGGTATTGAAGCAAATTATTAGAACTATCCAGAGAAGATATTATAGTAAAAACATTTAGTATTGAACATTTGAGTAATTTTAAAAATTTTGATAATTTTTCGAAAAATTTTCATTTTGTAAGATTTTATTATCCTATCCTATCAGAAAATCTTAAGTTAATGATACTTACACATTGTCCACTTTATTTTTAATCAGCAGTTCAATTCCGTCCCTGCGTTTTATTTGTTGAATAATCAAGGAGGAAAGCAAACGTCTCTGCAATTTTGTTAAAGTTGCGTCTTCTCTTAGAAAATTGACAAAGGTCGATTTAACTTCAACGATCCGCTTTTGAGCTTCGAGAAGCATCTGTGATTTTGATGTCGATGCCAATGCCTGATGGACCATTTTGGTCCATTCAACGCCAGTAGATAATATCGATATCTGAAAAAGATAAAAGATGACAAGAATTTTAAAATTAATCAACTTTTTTATGTTAGCAATTCTTGGAATTGCTTAATGATGACTACATAATAATAATAATCGCTACAAAATTTGTAATATAGTAACTTGGCTTTTATATAATAGCTTTTATATAAAGCTTTTATACTATATAAAATTTACTTGGAGCGGATACTTCAGCACCCATTTTGTAAGTGATAGCTTTCCATAGTCGTCTATGGCTACCCTTAAACCTCTCTGCAGGGTCAACATCATATATTGCTCCAATCTCCTTATCCATTCTTCAACGCCGCCTCTGGTTTTCATTCCCTACCAAAGATTATATTATTTATTAATTACATACATATTTTCAAAATTTAGTTTTATTTACCATTTGTAAATAAACTTTTTCCCCTTCTGGCGAAATCCAGGCTATGATTTCCTTTGACACAACATTTAGACCAAGGGCCTGACTCGATATATCAGCAAACTCCAAACTGAAATCGAAAATAATAATTATAACTTACGAAAAAAGATGACAATTTATGTTTGGCAATTTCATTTTAACGCAATAAATTATTATAGATCTGTGGCAAGTGATTGAATTATAAAAAATCATTTAAGTTTGGAATAAAGAGCAGCACTTTTAAGACATAAGAGCGCACTAAAAATAATAAAATTATATACATTATAAGCCTGCTTGAAAAATATGAATTTGAAATCGTATTTATATTTTGTTCAAGTAAAAACTTTCTTTTCAAAATGAATATTTAAATTTTGTATTTAGAATTTAATTATGTATAAGTATCAAAAAGATCGTGCAACTTGTTTTGAGAAAATGCCAATTACACCTAGTTTGAAATAAATAAATAAGTATTTTACTTATTCATTAAAAACTTACTTATGAATTGCTTCAAAGCAAGTTCTAACCAGTGGCATAGCCTCTGCCATATTTCCTATTCCTGCTTTTGCTCCAAGCGCAGCAAGCAATTTAGTGTCGCAGGCCAGTGAAAGTCTGGGACAGGCTGCCCGTACAGTATTCAGCCTAAAAAAATATATACAATATTAACTTAAAAATACCTTAGCTTAAAAATAATACATTCAAACCTTGCTCGGAGCACTCTGTTGCACTGCTCCAATAAAGACAAACACCGGCGTAGAGACTTCAATGTTATTGGTATATTTTGGCCATCGCCTGCTAATACTCGGATCGCTAACGGATTCTAAATAAAACAGTATAAAAATAATAATAATGATAAATGTAATTTAATTAAAATTATTATTACCATCAAAATCTCATCAATTATTAACCTTGTAAGTCTTCCGCATGAGTTCCTTCCACGCCCTGTCAGCAGCCACAAACTTTGCATTCTCCTCCGGAGCTGCTCTGGTGGCAAACGCAGTACGCAGCATAATCCACAATTTCTGACAAGCGGTCCAGGTGTCCAGAGTCTCGCAGGCAATCTCCAGCGACCTGCTCCAACGCGACACACGAGCCTTCAGATGAGCAGCATGGGGTGACGCCAATAAAGTATTTATATGCACCAGGGAATCGTCCAACATCATCTCCAACTGAAATGGAGGAAAGTTATATGTGATGGAATAGATGAGTGATCATGTAATAGTAATGTACTGTTGCGTATGGAAAAAAAATTACCATATTCTCTGATTACGTCTTATTATTTACCTCATCAAGCCTTTTGAGAATAAACACATCCTTCATATTTGTAAACGGAACCACGTTCAACTCATAATCCTTCCAAATAGCCTCGACCTTCTTCAGCACAGTCTCAGCTGCTGCTTCAGCAGTCGCCTTTGCAGACACCTCCGATAATTCTTGAGCAAAGTTAAAACAACCTGCTTCGACCAAATTCTGCAGAGTTACATGTTCATCTTCCGAAATCATTAGACGGCGTCCTAAAATATCTTCGATTTGACGCCAATGTCTCTGAGAAATGAAAATAAATTTACTTTAAAAGTCAACACAAAGTATCATTAAATCT
Organism: Ctenocephalides felis; assembly: GCF_003426905.1. Taxonomy (NCBI): domain Eukaryota; kingdom Metazoa; phylum Arthropoda; class Insecta; order Siphonaptera; family Pulicidae; genus Ctenocephalides; species Ctenocephalides felis. The sequence continues at coordinate 7,973,663 of NW_020538040.1, forward strand.
TTACCGGTTTCAAATGTTCATTCCTCAAGCTCTGCACAATGGGCAGTCTCTGCTTATACAGTTCGACTTCTTCTTTGAACACTCGAACCAGTTCGTTTCCTGGAAGTCCATTGTCCAGTGTAGCAGCATGTTTTAACATCGTCTCGATTATATCTCTCATTTGTCCGACGTCTAAGAATTTAAATTCTCTAGTGTACCATAATTGCAGACGTGTCGTCCAGGAATCAAGGCATTCCCAGAGGAGTTGACGAAGACGGACTACTGCTTGTATCTCGATCAGGAAATCGTGTTCGGTGACTTCGACCTGGGGAAAAAGGAAATAATCAAAATCTCTTATATGGATATAGATATTCTTTATGCAGATTATATATACTGGATATGTATTTTTATCTAACTTGATCAGTTTTTAAATTACATATAACCCACAATTTTATTAATACTTACATCAAAAACTATTTGATAAGTCTGCAAAGTTGTAGCTTCAGATTGCAACTCTGACATTCGTTCGTGTAAACCCATAATTGTTGCTTTTGCAACAGTCGGCTGAGTACTGGAAGCTTCAAAAAAACTAACAGTAAATAAAGTATAACCACAATTAAAATAATAAATATAAATTATATCTTTTACCAATGAGCCATGGCTGAAGAGCCTCATCCCGTATCTCTTCAGCACGTTCATAAAGCAATTCTCGTTCCTTCTGCAGACGAACTTGAAAACGTTTTGTTAAATCGTCGACGTTCTCGATTTTGCTGTTCACCAGACTTCTTACATTTTCTGAAAAAAATAAAAGCAAATAAATAAAAGATCTGATTCTATATTTATTTACCATACCCAAATGTCCTAGGACGTTCTTTAATGCCTCCTTGTCTTCATCCATGACATAAATGTCGTATTCCTCGATCAAGTCGTAGACTTCCATCGTGTATGCCAATACATCGCTGAGTTCTTCGCACACCTGGACGCATTTGTTCAAGTAATCGGAGTAATCCACAAAGTCTTTGCCAGTCTGAGGTTCCCTGGACAGTTGGCTGATCATGTCTTCGCCTATTTGGAACATATCCTGCACTTTGTCTCGACCGATTCTAAAAATATTATAAGAAAGAGTTGAAGTTGTAGAATAATAATTATCATATAGCGTAATAAGAAATTCTTCCGATCTTAAAAAAAAATGTGACGGATATGGTTTTTATTGTCTTATACAAAAAAAATATTTCAGTTTATATTAAGCTATGTTAATAAACAAACTACTACTTTCTGCATCTAAATATTATTTGAAATATCAATTTTTGAAAAAAAATATTTAAATATCCAAATTTCCTAAATATTTCAAAATATAAAAAACAATTTTTTTTCAGGTTTGTTTTTTTTCAAAAAAATCATTTTTTTCAAAAATTTGAAATTTCTCAAAAATCTAATTTTTTTCAAAGTTGAAAAAAAAAATCTTTGAAAAAAATATATTTTTTTGTACGCAAAGTTCCAGCAATTTGCCTTAAGGCACGATGCCATACACCACTATTATTATAGTATATTGTATAAAATAATAAAAAACATACAGTCACATATTAATATTCACATTTGTTGGGAAATACAAGAGAATTCGTATTCGTATTCGTATTCTAGCGCACGCCGCAGAGTACTTGTCGTATGTAGATAAATTTGATGATTTCCGACCGATAAAAACATGAATTCCAGATCCTGGAGATGTAGAAGATCAAGAGGAGGAGGAACTAATTGTTTTAACAAAATTTTTGGAAGCCTCTCTTTTTCGAAAGAGAGGCTCAATAAACAACATTCACTAATGTGTAATACACACACACACACACACACCCACACACACATTATATATATATTAGGGTGGTCCTTAAAATGGTCATTTTCGAATTTCCTTGCTCCCAGGGGCTCAACTGGTTCTAAATAGATAAAAAACAATTCTCTGAAAGTTTTAGCTCTTAATATTAACGTTTAGATAGAGCGCAATTCAATCAAAGTTTGTATGGAAAGAGCATGGAAAACATTTTGAAAATTTAAAAAAAATGTTTTAGGTATAACTTAGCGACAAATGAATGAGTTTTATTCATTCATTGGTTCGCTAAATTACATGTAAAAAACATTTTTAAAATTTTTGAAAATTTTTGCATGCTATTTCCATACAAAACTTTGATTGAATTGCGCTCTATCTAAACGTTAATATTAAGAGCTAAAACTTTCAGAGAATTGTTTTTTATCTATTTAGAACCAGTTGAGCCCCTGGGAGCAAGGAAATTCGAAAATGACCATTTTAAGGACCACCCTAATATATATATATATATATATATATATATATATATATATATATATACGAAAGCGCTACTCTGTATGTAAGCGTGTGTGTGCGGATACAATGTTTCGTAGACAATTTCAGGAACACCGACTAACCGTGCTGATTAGTTTTTGGCAATGGCAGGTCTAGCCGTTTTGGAGATACGGGGCAAAAAGTACCAAAAATTATTCAGTTTCAGATTGAACGAAGAGGCTGATTTGAGTAATTCAAAAAACATTTTACTTGCATTGACAAGATAAACTACTGATTAAATTTTTGGGAAGGCAGGTCTAGCGGTTTCGGAGATCCAATAAAAAAAAATAAAAAATTGGCTTAAATTAATTACAAGAAAACGGCTCGGTATATTTTTACCTAAAACTAATCAGTATCATTCCCAACTAATACCTTTCGAACAGTTTTTGATTTTGAGAAAATGTCAATGAAAGGTCTAATTTTGACAAATGCCACAAAACGATACCAATTTTTGCAAACTTTGACGAATTTTTAAAGTTAAACGAGTTGTCGTAGGGCCGTAATATTTTAGTATGATCTAGAAGACTATGGTACCTACAGTCAAAAAAATAATGATAAAATTCGTCGAAAAAAAAATTTTTAACACTTTATTACAAGAACACGTCCCAAAGAATCTTTATCAAAAACTAATCAGCACGATTCCCAAGCAATATCTTTCGAACGGTTTTTGAATTTTCATAATCGATTCAGAATTGCGAGCTAAAACGTGGACAATTTTTTTTTCACTTTTCTGCTATTTACAAAGAAACGGCCCGGCCGATCGCAAAACTGACAAACGATAGATCGATACATCAAATGGCTTACACATACACACACATACTTTTTCCAAATTTAGTCTCATTCAATTCAGAATGGCTTGAAACGTCGAGAAAACATAAACTTAGCAAATGGGATTTTTTTATGAGAACATAAATTTCTCCTTCGGGAAGTTAATTATCGCCACATTTTAGACAGATATATTAACTAGAATTTAATTTTAAGCATATATTTGGCAAAACCAAAAGTAACACAAACGTCCGGCAGATCAAACAATGTCGACATTTCTTATTACCTTGGTAAAGTTGAAGATAGCTCATTCAGCAGTTTCAATGTTACGGGCAACATAATTTCTTTAAGCGGTTCCTGTTTTAACACAAATAATCCCAAATGTTGTCTATCGGGAATGTTTTCGAGTAATCCAATTTCTTGCTTAAAACGCTCGAGAAGTTTTCTATGGACGTTTAAATCTGATAAAAAAGAAAATGTACGTATAACTTACTCATAAAAGTATCCTTCAAAATCGTACAAAAATATTTTACTTCACCTCTTTCAAAACGAATTTCCTCCGGATCCATCTTACAATCCTCGGCATACATGTCTTTCAAAACATCAAATCGTTTTATATAAATATTTGCTTTATCAAAACAACTTTTGAGTGCATCTTTAAACTTTTTTTGCGCTTCAGCATATTTGGTTTCGTTTTCTAAAATCCATTGAATATCCGGTGCATCACCACACACTGGATCCACAATTTTACCCAGAACTTTCGGACTAGAAAAAAATAATATTTTTAGTACAATTTTTTTTTTTATTGTTTGAACAGCAATCAGAACTCCTATATGTTCTAAAAGCTGTTGGTTAACGACTTAAGACTACTTATTTTATGAGAGGCAATCCATCGATTAACTATTTTCTTGTGTGTGGGATATTTGTGATATTAGCTCTTACGTCTAATAGTTAACATGATTTTTTTTTATTAGCTCTTATGTCTAATAGTGTGGGGGTTTTATTAGCTCTTATGTCCAAAAGTGTGGGGGTTTTATTGGCTCTTAAGTACAAAATAAAATACATTTTAGTTTTGATTCCACATACTGTGTATACGGCAAAAATAATGGATCGGAAAGAAATCTTTTGCACTCGAACAAACAGTCTTCCCACATTTGTATAAATTCTTCAAATTCATTGAATACTATTTCTTCAGTTGGATTCAAACTGACCTCAGACGTTGTCATCATTAAAGCAATAGTTAACAAAGGTTTTACAGGCGTGTCGATCGGACCTAAAATTATAATAAAAAAATTGTATCCAAAAGTATCAGTAAACTAAAATTTTACTTAGATAATATTTTGTACCAATAATGCTCATTCTTTTAGCGTTAAACACTGCATCAATTCTATCCCCTTCCAACACTTCTAGTGGTGGAAAGTTTTTAGCGTGACTTTGGACGACATCGTATAGATTTTTGAAAGTTGTGTAAATTAAATTCCTGTGCATTGTTATCACTTGATAGTCCATGCATTGTAAAAATCTATAAAGAAAATTCGTTAGAGCTTTGATGATGATATGATTCTACAAAATTTTAACAGTTTTCCCGACATGATGAAAAAATGTGGTTAAAACAAAAAATGATCATTTTGTTTTGTTACCCTGCCAATCTTTTGCAGTTCTGTCTTTTTTCCGCCCTGTGCCTGTAGGTCATCATAGGCTTGGCGTCCGATCTGTGGGACTTGGCGGCCAATGCAGGCGGCGCGAAGTTTGAATCGTCGAGTCGGTAGCCCCGGGAGCGAAAGGACTGCTTCAGGGCCGATTCGAATGCACGAATGCAAACGGAACGAAGATCTTGTAGTTTCGTGCAGACGTTGTCGAATTTTTCCATCTGAAATTGAGATAAATTAAGATGAACTGACTTAATTTTATCAACAGGAATCATCAAACATAAATTTAAAGATTATTTGGTCTCATTCGATTCAGATTGGCTTGTACTGTCAAGAAAGCATTAAGTTGGCGATTCGGATTTTCTGGCAAAACGCAAAAGCAAAAGAGACATATGTTTGCTTTATTATATTGGCCATAGAAGTGACAATCTTCATGGCATTGAGCTTTTACACGGGATGGTTACTACCCCTGGTAGAGGAAGTAGCTGAGAGTTTGATGGGACTAATTGTTCTCTTCTAAAAGTAATGTTCGCAAATGTGTAATAAATAATAAATATATAAATCTGCTTCAATTAGAACTTAGAGACGAATCAATAGTGTAATTAGAACTGCAACAAATACACACAAATACAAATCAAATCAGCGTTTAATATAGTCCATAGCTACAAGGGTTAAATTATAACCCAAAAAACCTGAGTTTAGAAGGAGAGTTTTTATAAATTTTTTTACTACGTGGGGGAAATACAAAGACCAACGATTGGGGTTTTTATTATCAATAAAATATCTCGATATTATTATGACTAATCATTTATTATTCTTACCTGGTCTTCTAAAAAATAAAAAAACGGCAGACTCTCCCTAAATTTCCTCTCGTCCTGCACCACGACCACCGTGACAGTGGCACCTTTGCCCTTCTTCAGCTTTCTCTTCGTGGCAACGTCCACAAAAGATTCCTCTTCCAATTCGGCTAAATGCTTTTGCACGTCCACTGCAACCTTGCGCAGAGGCTCGTCCAAAATGTACAAAGTTTTATTCAGGGCTTCTTGGGTTTTCAAGAATTTGCGACGCGCCAGGCCGCTCTTCCAGCAGGAAAACGCTTTCCAGGTACGGAATGTTTTGAAAGTACGAATCTAAAAAAATAAATTAATTAATTAATTAAAATAATTATAGTAATTGGAGTTTTCAAATGAAAGAAAAAAAAATATTATAGTTATATTTACTATAAGTACTGTAATGACTCACTAAATTTCAGTATTATCATCCAATCTCAATCTTATTTATTATTATTAGTTTATCATTTAATACTATTACTTTACCTGGCGTATTTTTGAGAATAATATAAATTCCCTTTCCCATTCGTCAAGTGGTGTAAAAACCGCTTCTTTGGGAAATATTTGAATTATCCCTTTTGTGGAAGCGGTTGCGAAAGTCTGACCATCGGTCTCCTCGTAAGGCACCTCTCTTAAAAATAAGACACCGTAGAAAAATTTAATAAATCAGACAACATTGAAAAGTATCGACTAAATATAATAATCACATGTTTGTAATGTAATAAAACAGTCTAAAATAGGCCGAAATGTGATTTAATTCCCACTTACACATAGCAGTACAGATCAAAATAAGGCGAAGAAGGTGGCACAGCATATTTCATGTAAACAAAAGTGTAGTCTTTTTCTTAATCACATGTTTGTAATGTAATAAAACAGTCTAAAATAGGCCGAAATGTGATTTAATTCCCACTTACACATAGCAGTACAGATCAAAATAAGGCGAAGAAGGTGGCACAGCATATTTCATGTAAACAAAAGTGTAGTCTTTTTCTTCTCTCAGCCGCTGCAAGAGCGCCAAATGCTTCAAAGCGACTCCGGACAGGGGCAAGGGCTCCATCCTCAGCGATTGTACAGATTCCTGTGTACCTGAAGCGATCTGAATGAGGGAACCAAATAGTTAATTATATATTAGTTCTTTAGTCTTTTACATGAAATTATATTAGTCAGTTTTTCTGTACCTGCATAATGGACCATGTTCCTAAATACTGCCTCTCATCGATTGTTGTCATTTCCAACTCATCCTGTTTATCTTTCTTTTTCTGCTTTATGGATGATTTTATTGGAGTCACTGTCAAATCTTGAGGTTCCCTTTTTCTGCAATCGCGAGTGCTTGTCCATCAGTTTTTGGAAAGCCGTGAAACCAGTCTGTGAAAATAATTCATTAAAGTTCATTCAAAGTTATATTCGGAGTGATGACTTAAAACTGTTAGAAATCAATAATAATTGAAATCTTTTAGCACGTCAATTCGAGACTTATTTGTTCACTTACTAATGGTTCAGTAGTTTTGAGTCGTTCTTTAATTTTTCTAAGCAGTCGAGTCGGTGGAAGTCTGGTACCATCTAAATGTTTTGCATATGAATCGCCTTTGCTGGTATACACGGTTCTGCAAAAGATATCAGAGTTAAGTCAAACTAGTTGTATGAAGTACATTGCCTCAAGGCAAGTTGCATGTTCAAAATGAGATTTAGCTAAATTGCTGAATGTGCAACTGTTTTAAAAAACGTAACATATTTTATTTTATCTATTCTATTTAAATGAGAACGTCAACTGTAATCAGTAGCTGCTCATAAAACATAGGATTGGAATTCTAAACGCGTTGCGAACTTCTAAACTTTGATAATTTTTTATATGTCAACTGCTTATCGTATATTTCAGACTACAAAATCTATTGTCATACAAACTTTCAACAAAATCGTCAAAAAAATAATCAAACATTACGGACAAACGGCACGCAGATCTCGACCAAAAACTAATTTTAGCACGATTCTCATCCAAACTTTTGAATTTTGATCTGCTGGAAACTGATGAAATTGTGGACAAAAACATTTACACTTTTCTGTTAATTTGGCAAAAAACGGCTTAGCCAATCGTTGCATAAAACTGACACAAGCTAGTCCTTATCAAGCTACATCAAATGGCCTCTAAACCTTTCAAATCGATGCTATGTTTGAGAAAACGTCGATGAAAGATCAAAAATCGGCTCACACATACATAAATAAATAACACATACTTTTACTAAATTTGGTCTTATTCGATCCAGAATGACTTTGAGTCGAAAAAACATAAAACAAGCAAATCGGATTCTTTGGCGAAAACATACTCTTCCGAGAAGTTAAAAAAAGCCATATTATTTATAAGGGCCTTTTGCCTCAAGGTAAATAGCATAAACTAAAATGAGATTTACCAACTTCTCTAATGCCACAAAAGAATTAGAATTTTGATGTAGCTCATTGTTTTAAAATTGATATTTTTTCATTTGAATAAATACTTCTTGTAAGCAAAAACAAAGATTTTGAAATCTTTCATACTGAAAATTGAATGCTCGATACACCATCAAAAATCAATAGCAATTGTATTCTGTTAAAACCTAAATATACGACATTAGACGATATGCAGACTAAGATTTAACCATATATACACTCCGTTTCACCTGAGTAGGATTGAAATCAATACCGATCCTAATTGCTATTGCTCGGGTGGAGTGACTAGGGCGGATGCTAAGCACGCCATTATGGAGTGCAAAAAATTGGAAATGAGTAGAACTATGGACGGAGATAGTAAGACAAAAAACCTCCCTCCCAACCAATTTTATAACATTATTGACACAGAAAAGGATATATGGCGCGCTATACAATTACTTACAATCAAATAAAATAAAAGTGTAAAGATTAATTATAAAATGTATATGACTGATGTACGTGTATACAAAGTCAACAAATAGACAATAAAAAAAAATCAGGCAATTTTCCATTACCTACTAAGGATACTCCGTCTCTTAATAAACTCTCTTTTATATTGCTCGGCTTCCTTTGAATCCGCGACCGTTTCGGTAGCCGCCACCGCCCACATGCTGCCCATGCTTCTATTTTCTGCAGCATTTCTCTCGGGAAGTGAAGGCCGCACCGGCGGAGTTGCAGGAGCAGCCGGTTGGATGCCGCTGATGCGCGCCTCGAGCGACCAATGACGTCGCAGAGAAGGGTGCAGCTGATGAGGTTGATAATCGCTGCCGAACTCATCCTTCGATTCTGACTTCCTGCTGGATTTCGAATCCATGGTGAGGTGACAGCAAAAGAGGCGAAGGATTTATAGAAACGAATTGTGATCTTCACTAAGTCTAGTGGTAAATTCTGTAAAGAAAAATTTGATTAATCTGCTTACATATTGACATATTTTTATTTATTAACTTCCCGTAGTTAACCTACGTTCAAAAATTTATAGTAATCGTTAAAAAATCGAAAATGAAAACTTTTGCATTTTTTCACGTTTCAGAGATTTCTGAACATTTTGGCATACCTCAAAAAATGGATGTGTGTGTATGCGTGTTTTGTGTGGATACAATTTTTTGTCCACGATTTTGGGCGCAAGGATCAACCGATTTGAATGCTTCAAAATAACATTCGAATCCTACTGATGAGGAGGCGTGCTGATTATTTTTAGCAAAAGTGGGTTCAGCCGCTTCGCAAATACAAAGCAAAGAGTGTAAAAAATTGCAATTCAATTTCCGTTCAAGAGAACAGAGCATCCGATTTAAATGATTCAAAGAATATTTCACTTGTATTGACGTAATGAAAAATTGATTAAATCTTTGCGAAGGCAGGTCCAGCAGTTTCAGAGATCTAGAGAAGAAAGTTTAAAAAAATGACATTTGGCGGTCAAAAATCAGATATTTACGGCAGTATGAATCAACCGATATAAATGGATATCACATAATACAAAAAAAGTCTATTTTTTCAAAAAAAAAAAAAAATTCAATTTTTTTTTAAAAATCTAACTTTTTAAAAAATATTAGTAGTTCCAAAAAATATCAGTATTTTAAAAATATTCAAGTTTTTCTAAAAATTACATAATTTTCAGTTCAGACAAAATTTATCAATGAGTGGAACATATGTTTTCAACGCTGAACTCGAATCTAAAGACAAAATTGCAGCAAATTTTCACAGAACTGTTGAAATGTTTACAGATTACCCAGGGGCAATTGGGAATAAATCTGTTTGCTGATTGCTGCTTGATTCTACAAAAAGAAATTTATGGGCCGATTCTGCCGCACAATAAACCAATGTTATGGCAAGGCCATATTACGCTCCAACTTCCATACATTATGCTACTGAATCATACTGAATACTGTCAAAATGTCATGTATTTGCTGTGCATTCAGGCGTTTTGCACACAAACTGCAACGTTACTTGTATGTTCTGAAGCTGGGTCGGAAAGACCATGTTATCTAACATCGTTTATTCGACATTTGTGCGGTTTCTAGGTTATATTTTCATCTGGCAACCTGAGAAAAACAATTGACTGCACAGCAACTACATGGCTTTTGTCAATATTTAGAACAAATTTGTATGGAAAGTTCTTCATAACATAGCCTTGTCATAACATTTGTCTGTTATGCGGCAGAATCGGCCTATCAATGAAAATAATGCATTTCAGAAATTCCTTTTCAAGGTCATTAGAAATTATAAGATTTCAATTACCATGCATAGGAATTACTAGGTCGGAGATTTTGTCGTTATTTATTTATTTTTCTTCGTTTTTTTTTGTAGTTTGACCCCCAACTTTGTCTTTAGATTCGTGTTCAGCGTTAAAAAGTAGATTAGAAAACATATAGCGCATACCTAATACAACAAAATTATCCTGGACTTCTCTCTTTAAATGATCTGGAAAAAAAATTCTGAAATGCATTTTTCATTTTTATTGAATTTCTTTTTGTAGAATCATTTTTGTACGATCTCTCATACCAGACACTTCCGTTCTATTATAATTTAAATAAGAAAGCAACAATCTGCAAACAGATTTATTCCCAATTGCTCCTAGGTAATCTGTAAACAGTTTAACAGTTCTGTGAAAAGTTCTTGCATATTGCTGCTGGATTCTACAAAAAGAAACTCAATAAATATGCAAAAGCGTTGCAGAAATCCTTTTGTAAATCCCATTTTGTAAAAAAAACTAATATTAAAATATTTAAATAAATACTGCCATATCTTTAAATTCAAATCACAACTAATAATTACAAAATTAATTATAAGCCAAATACTTATTTAATTTATTGTAAATCGTGCCTTTTTCTCAATATTCATCATACGCAAAAAATTTCAATAATTCAAAACTAAAATAAAAATATATTAATCTTAATTAGTGGAATAAATATTTACCTAAAAAATTCTATAAAACGCCATCCTCTAAAAGATTCAAATTTGCTAACACGCAATTTGAAATTTAAGAAAAAATATTAATTTAAAATAAAATATAAAAATAAATTTGATTTAAACTGAAAGTTCACATGGTTTTTGTAGTAAAAATAATTTTGTTTTATTAATAAAACTTGAAGAGATATTATCTGTTGCTATAGAAACGATTGGGACGAAAATGTGGAGTATGGATAATGGAAATTATTATTTAATTTTAATAAATTATTTATTTAATTATATATGCAATGTAATAAGATGTTTGCAAATATAATAATTAATTTTTACTTTTGCGATAATTTGAATTAAATCGCAAAATATTAATGTAAATTTTAAAATATGCAATTACATAGGATTTATTAATCGTAGTAAACTTGAAATCAGCATACAAGACTTATTTATATCAAATTATTTTTTTAATATAATTATATTTATTGATATTATATTTTTAATACTTCTAAATTTCCACAACTTCAGAAATCCATTTTTATACTTTTAAATATTTAAATTTCCCGCAAAATTCTCCATGTCTAACATATGGCAACACACTTCAGATCGGTGCTCTTCAGAGCTGTCAGCTGTCAAATTGCAAAATTAACCTCAACAGAGCATATTTATTTTTCCATAATATTTATTTTAAAGTACTTTTATAGTTTTCAAAAATGACAAAATATGCTCCAAGGGACGTTGGTCCATTTTTACAATTCTTCAGGGACGTTTTATTAGGGGTAAGTAATTTATTTTACCTTTCAATAGTTATTTTGTTATTATATAATATTAACAATTTACATTGTTTTAGTAGTGATTTTTACTGATAATGATAATTTAAATCTATTTGTGCTATTTATAGAGAACACACGTAAAGGCTTTACGTTTTGAACCATTCTTAGCTACTCGTTCACCACCTCCACCAGCTATACCAGATGGTCCATCGAGCAAGTAAATAATTATATACATATGAAAATAAAATTGTTGATGACATTATTCACACAAATATTTGTTGCAGATTATCAGCTAATTATTATGTAAGTAGAGATGCCAGAAGGGAAGTTATGCCACCTACCGTTTTACATGCTCAGAACCTACTTGCATCTGGAGAAGCCACGTAAGTTAAATAGTATAAACATTATGTGGCAACTGAATAAGTGCGGCTTTCATTCTTAGATAGTTTTAATTGAATTTTTTGGTTTGCTGACATAGTCCGTATGTAAAAAAAACTTTTGTTATTGGATAGCAGGCAATTCAGCAGGCAATCTGTGAAAAAAAGTTTTTTTGATCAAATAGCAAATTTTTGTCATATTTTACTTATTAATTCTGGCAAAAGTAAAAAGACATCTTGAGCTCACAAAAAATTTTGTGAGTCCTTTATGGTAACAAAGCCTTAAAAAACGGCAGTGCCAAATTTGGGTTACCAAATTTCGTTCTGGTGATTTTTCACTCAAAGATCAAAAACACTCTGGTTGTCCAGTTGAAGTTGATTACAGGGAAATTGTCTACTTCGAACTGTTGTCATCAACTGAACTATCAATTCTGATGTCTTAATTAAACGATGAAAATGCAGCCTGAATTGGTGAATCAAAATAGTGATTTATTCCTCACATCACATATTTCTGGCTTCTAAGCTAAAATTATTGCAGCTTGGATGGGATGTTTTACCACATCCACCATATAGTCCTGACCTTGCACCATCTGACTACTTCTTGTTTCAATCTTTACCAAACTCCTTAAATGGTAAACAATCAAAGATTATGATATTGTCGAATTGTACCTGAATCAGTTTTTACTAGTAAATATCACAAGTTTTATGAATAGGATAATAATGGTGTTTGAAAGACGATAAAAAGTTATGATTAAAATGGACAATGCATTACAGAAAGTTACTCGGAACTAGGAAAAATGTCTTATATTTTCTAACAAAAATCTGCACTTACTTAGTTTCCAATATAATACAATGTATGGCAAATATTTATTTATGAATTAATATGATTTTTATATTTATAGCCCTAAATGTGCTCGAACAAAGTTGCCGACTCCAGGACAAGTTTATAGATGGGATTAGAGCTTCATAAAATTATATAGAATCTAATATAGATGGAAACAATATTTCAAATAGAACTTTAAATTAAATTCATGTAAATAATATGTGTTTTATTTCAATTTTTGTTGTTATCATCCTATCAATAACTGAAAACATTTAGAATGACAATTTTTGCAATAAGTTAAAAATAATATATACATTGTTTTACAAGTTCAGTTTTTGGAATTCTTTTGATAATCTAAAAATCTACTTTTATCATGGGCATTTATCCATACATAATTAATAGAGCTTCGCAAAATGTTTTTACTTAGATTATTTTAACAATTTGTTTGTGAAAGATTCTAAACCGATTTTGAAAATTTGAAATACATGTAAGTATACACTAGGTATACTTATAAATTGATATATTGATTTATTATTAAGTCGATTATTTATACATGCCGGGAAGTTATGATAACAGCTTGTTTGTATGTTAAATATGCCTGATCGTATGACAAATAGAAATTTTGATAATTTTCAATACCAAGAACAAGAATTGCCCCATATATCCATTAAATCCCGAATTATTAAATTATTATTTTGAAATTTGGCGAAAATAAAGATGTCGCTTTCATTAAAACGGATTTTCAATTGATATCTTTAAAACATACTTATTGTAAAAGTTATGAAATAATAAACACTTAGAAAAAGGAAACACGTATCTACTATCAAAATTACTTCTTTATTCGCACAAGGCTAAAATCAGAATCAATCTTGAAACGGATATAAAATGTAACATGGGTTATTTTAAGCAGGGTTACATACATAAAACATAAAAATATTCATTTAAAATAGAGTATTCATAATAGATAGCGCTACCAATAATATGAATATTTAACACTTATAATATCTGTAATTGTATAAATTAAATCAATTTGTTTAACTCATTTCATTTCATCTATTTCGTGTTCTGAAAATGTACTTTAAGTGTAGTAGGCGTAAACTGTAATCAATAGTTGAACGAAACGGCACAGAACGCTTGGCTCGAACGCGCGACGAAATTCTTAACTTTTTATAATTATATTTTTCTTCATTATTTTTATTTTTATAATTCAACTGCTTATCATAGGCCTATATTATTTTAGTGAGTGATTACAGACTATGAAATTTACTGTTATACAAAGTTTCATCAAATTTGCCAAAAAAAATTCAACAACAAATTACGAAGAAACAGCTCGACCGATCTTCACAAAATCAACTAATCGATACAATTTTTGAATTTTCAAAATTAGTTCAATATTCTGGCTTAAAAAGGACGAACAATTTTATACTTTTATTCTATATACAAAAAAAAGAACAGCTTGGTTGGTAGTTGCACAAAAGTTACAAACATTATTCTTTATGGAGTTATATCGAACGGTTTTTAAATTTTTGAGATCGGTCAAGCCATTTTTGAGAAAGCTTCGACTAACGGTCAAAAATCGGCTCGCATATACACGCATAGACATACTTCTTCCAAATTTGGTCTTATTCGATTCAGAATGACATGAAACGTTGAAAATACATAAAATTCGCAACCGATAATTTTTTGCGAAAACTCCTTCGGTAAGTTAATAAATGATCAATGCCATTTTTAATTAAAGAAAAGTATGTTTTTATTAACTTCCCGTAGGGTAAGTTATTGTAATGGGCCGAAAATCGAAATTGAAAATTTTTACATTTCTCGACGTTTTGAAGGTTTCTGAACATTTTGGTATACCTCAGTAAAAATGGATGTGTGTGTGTGTATGTATGTATGGATACAATTTTTGGTCCACGTTTTCGGGCGCACGGATCAACCGATTTTTTTTTTGTATATCGAAAATAATTCAGATTTTATTTTTAATTCTGACTAAAGTTCTAATATACTTTAAACAAATAATTTCAACTTTGCAATTCAGTTTATATAATTCTTACAAATATTAGACAATGTTACAATATTTATAATAATCTATTTGAAAACATTCAGTATTCCTCGAACATTTTGTTACGGTACGGGAAGTTCCAGCAATTTGCCTTAAGGCACGATGCCATACACCCCACTAGTTTTTTTTTTTAATTGATATTTCAAATAATATTTAGATTCAGAAAGTAATAGTCTGTTTATTAATATATCTCAACATAACTGAAACAATAATATTTTATTGTTTGAAGCAATAAAAACCACACCGTCACATATTAATATTCTTTTATTCGTGAAATGACAGAATTGGTTTTTTCGCGCGTTAACTCGCGCTGTATAGTACAGCCTGTCTGGTATTTATCTGGACAATATTTTCGACAACTTAACTTCATTTCTATATATATATATATAAACCTTCTTCGGGGAAGAAGGATTTTCGTAAGTTCTTGCAACCATTTTTAATTGTCTCTTTAAAAGAGACAGCATTTTTGGAAGCCCCTCTTGTCCGAAGCAGGGGCTCAATATCACAACATTCGCCGATGTATAAAACATATACATTGCATATATAATATACGTACATACGGATACACATGCACATATCTGTATGTACGAATATTGTGTATGTGTATTGCACGTTTGCCTGTGTATACAGGACCGGTTCTAATTTGAATGCAAAAAAGACGGGCGTACGTCTTAGGGGGCACCAAAACGAAATTCATTAAAAAAAATGTTTGGAAATTAGAACAAAAATTGAAACAAAAAAAAACTTCCCGTAGGATAAGTAATAATGATAGGCCGAAAATCGAAAAATTTTATCTTCACGTTTCAGAGTTTTCTGAACATTTTGGCATACCTCAGAAAAAATGGATGTGTGTGTATGTATAAATGGATACAATTATTCGTCCACGTTTTCGGACGCACGGATCAACCGATTTGATTCCTATTGATAGGAAGATGTGCTGATTAGTTTTTGGCAAAGGCAGGTCCAGCCGTTACGGAGATACGGAACAAAGAGTGCAGTAAATACAAATCGAGTTTTTGAGAGAACGGAGTGTCCGATTTGAGTGATCCAAAAAGCATTCAATTTGTAATGATTTGGAGAAGAGGTGATTAGTTTTTGTCAAAGGCAGACCAGCCATTTCGAATACAGAAATACAGACGTCCAAAGATAAGCGTCCATTTGAATGATCCAAAAAACTTTGTTTATTTTAACAAAATAATTGCTTTTGAAAAAAAAATGTTTGAAAGTTGTTTTTTTTTAAATTTTTTTTTCAAAAATTTTTTTTTGTATATCGAAAATAATTCAGATTTTAATTTTAATTCTGGCAAAAGTTCTAAAGCTCACTTATATACTTTGAATAAATATTTTTAACTTTGTAATTCAGTTTATATAATTCTTATAAATATTAGACAATTAATGTTTATATTTATATCAATCTAATTTAGTTGAAAACATTTAATATTCTTCGAATATTTAGTTACTGTACGGGAAGTTCCAGCAATTTACCTTAAGGCACGATGCCATGCACCACTAGTTAACTTCCCGTAGGTTAAGTTATAACTTATAAATATAAATATATATAGTAATCGCAAAAAATCGAAAATGAAAATTTTTATATATCTTTACGTTTCAAAGGTTTCTGAACATTTTGGCATACCTTAGAAAAAATGGATGTGTGTGTGTGCGGATACAAATTTTCGTCGACGATTTTGGGAACACGGATCAACTGATTTGAGTGATTCAAAAAACATTCGATTTCTAATATTGATAAGAGAACATTTATATTGACAAGGTGAAAAACTGATTAAATTTTTGGGAAGGCAGGTCTAGCGGTTATGGACTCTCAATAAAAATAAGTTAAAAAAATGTCATTTGGCGGTCAAAAATGTTTATTCGACATATGTACATCAAATTATAAGATATCTTATAGAGATTTCAATAATGTGTACACATTTTGTGTAAATTTTTGTGGGTTCCGTACCAAGATTTTTATTTACGGTATGGGAAGTACCAGCAATTTGCCTTAAGGCACGATGCCATGCACTCCACTATTTAATACATATACAATGGACAAAATCCTCGATTTACTATTGATTAAATTCTTAATTTAGACATATAAACTTATGCAACTTACCTTAAGGCACTTAAAATGGAGTGTATGCATCATCCTGTTTAAATTTTCTTCTTACTTGAGCTTATATTGCAATCACATGAAAATATATATATATATATATATATATATATATATATATATATAAATGTATATGGAAGGTACAATATTTTTAGTTCCAAATAACATTTTTTCACTAAATTCAAAAGATAACTACACTTTATTGTTTCACTAAACATTATTTGACACAAAAAGTCTCCATTTTGAAAACTAACGAAATAACTTCTTTTCCTCATTGGCAACACTTGCATATGTCAAACATTCGTTTAATAAAACACAATTTTAACAAAATATTTTATTAAATATAAATTAAATTATTTTCAGCTTTATATATATAAATAATTTTAATTAGTAAATTATATTAAACAATAATAAATTTTAAATAATGTTTTTATTAAAACTGTGATTTTATCTAAGGGTCTAATTAGGACTTTCAAATATTTTATTTCAACTTTATAACATATTTTTGTATTTTATTTATTCAATAAATGTGAAATGGATATTGTCCTAAGATATTTTATTATTTTATTACCTATATAGGTTATTTTTAAAATTTTAACAATGGATAACATCCTTGATGACAAATTAGATGGTATAATAATTTTACATATTATATTAAAATTATTATTAATTTAAACAAATATTATAGATTCCAACTTACCTCTTATTTGTGAACAAAAACTTGTTCATTTTAAACAAAGATATACTTGGGACTGCGGTATATCTTGTATATTAATGATACTACCTTTTGATAGTAAAGAGTATTTTTTACAAAAGTTTTATACAATTTGTAATGATGAAGGATTCAGCAAAAGGTTTGCCTAAATGTATACATATACTTTTTTATTTATTTATAATAAACTTATGTACTTTTTATAGCACTTGGACTATAGATTTATGTTATTTGCTTAAAAGATTTAAAATTAAGCATACATACTTTACTATAACTTTTGGGGTCAATCCAGGGTATCAAGATGAATTATTTTATGAAAAAATTATTACCAAGGTAACATGCAAAATTTGTATTTTATTAGGTAATTTTTGTATAACTATTTTCTTCTATTTAGGATGAATCAAGAGTTTTGCAACGTTTCAATTCAGCAGCCTCGCTAGGTATTAAAATAAAAGTAAAAAATGTATCAACAATTGATTTGCTAAAACACTTGTACAAATTTGGAACTGTGATATTATTAATAAATGCTAATTTATTGCATTGCGACATTTGCAAAAGGAATAAGTCAGATCTGAGGTATTCGAATTGCCACACGAAGATCGATTTACTCAAAAATATAAAATTTTGTGTTTTACAGATCCTGTTTACCGTGGACTAAAACATATAGTGGACACTATATTGTTTTGTGTGGATTTAATTTAGAAACAAAAAGTTATATGTATAGGAACCCCACATATAAAGACAGAGTGTGTGTGATGTCGTTTCAGTACATGGATGAAGCTCGTATGTCTTATGGCACTGATCAGGATACTATTTTTATATTTAATAAATAATGTATTATATGTTTGTATTAAGTATTTTAAATACAAATTCAACTAATAAGTAGCATTTTGTCTTAAGCCAAGTTGCATGAACTTCCTAATACGTAGACACAATCAACTTAAATCTATAAGAATTGAAATTTGGGTAAAATCTGTTTCAACTGTTTATTTTGAAAATAAAATAAACTTTTACTGAAAAATAATTAATGTAATTTCCAATTGATGTCTTTCAAACAAACCTAAAATATCTGCAATTTTATAAAGTAAATTTTTTTAAAAAAAATTTCATTTAATTGTGAACGTCAACTGTAATCAGTAGCTACCGACATAACACCAAAAAACGCACAAATTCTGAGAATCGCTTGAAATCGCTCGGCGAAATTATAAACTTTTGATCAATTTTTATAATCCAACCGCATATCATAAGCCTTTAATATTTTAGTGTGTTAATTTAGACTACAAACTCTATCGCTATATAAAGTTTTATCAAGATCGTCAAAAAAAAAACTTTCAATCAATTTTAAAAATTACACTTTTCTCCTAATTAATAAAAAACGGCTTGGTCGATCGTCGCTCAAAACTAACCTAGTCCTCATTAAGCTACATTAAATGGCTTTTAAAATTTTCAAATTGATCCAGCCGTTTTTGCGAAACATCGACGAAAGGTCAAAAATCGTCTCTCACACATAATTTTTCCAAATTTAGTCTTATTCGATTCAGAATGACTTAAAACGTCGAGAAAACACAATTAGCGAATCAGATTTTTTGGCGCAAAAATAAACTTCTCCTTCTGGAAGTTAATTACATTAATTACAATAAATTGTGTGTTGAATCATCATTTTATTTATTTTAACTAAATTATATTAAGGTTTACACATGTATGATTATTCTATGTCTCTTAAAATCAAAGATCATATTCTGTGTATCACTTCAATACTTCATAATAATCATTCTCCGAAGTTACAGAAAAACAATCATAGAGTATTGAATTAAAGGCCAGCGACTTACAGACTGATTTCATTCTATCAAAACTTTAATAATTAATTCCTGCCTTATTTCCAAACAATTAATTAATTTTAGTAATTCATAATTTTGAGTCTGTTAATATCTGGTCTTAGCTGATTATTTATTTACCATTCTAATTATCCACGAATATAAGATGTACATAAATATATTTTTTGCATATTTAATGTGCTCGCGTGGCACAAATTGATTAAATTTTTATCATGTGGTTCACTCAAGTGCAAAAATGATTTTTTTAATACAAAAATTCAATGCACACAATTACAATAATATTTAAAATAATAAAAATGAGTACTTTGAAAAACAATACTATTTTGTATAAATCATTTATACTTAATTCATAATTTGGAGATAATTCAAATTTTACAAAACAATACCATTTTGTATAAATAATTCATACTAAATTCATAATTTGAATTAATTCAAATTTTACATAAGCATCAATAAATGACAATTTACAACAATATAATAGATGATGATTTCAGCAACTTTTATCAAAAATTTAAATTTCATCATTGATTCAAATTTGAATAATAAACAAAATTAATACATATAACATAAACTTAAGCTACTGATTAATAAAATGGAGGATTAAACACTTTATTATAAGCACTTCTGAGTTAATTATAATATTTAAAATAACATATTCTTGTATGTATAAGAATAAAGCAATAATTGTCAATGTCTTCGTCAATTAAATTATAAAAAAGCTGAAATGTATATCATGTTTTACTATGACAGCCTCCAGTTTTCTTAAACTTTTTCT
Organism: Ctenocephalides felis; assembly: GCF_003426905.1. NCBI lineage: Eukaryota > Metazoa > Arthropoda > Insecta > Siphonaptera > Pulicidae > Ctenocephalides > Ctenocephalides felis. The sequence continues at coordinate 7,994,058 of NW_020538040.1, forward strand.
TCAAGTTACTTCTTATTACAATATTAACACGTTAATCACCACAATAATATCAGAAAAAATTTGTAAAAAAAAAATGTATCAAGGATATATAATGCATCAAAGAAACAGTTTTGTTTTTTTAACTGATGTGGCGATTAACGCGTTAAAAATATTTTAGTTTTTTGTTTCAAATAAGTTTAGAATAAAATGTATACTCATTTATATATCATATTTTAAAACCAATAATTTGATTGAACAATGTGTGATTTAATTATGTAATAATAAAAAAAAAAAAAAAAAAACTTAAAAAAAATTCATTTTTTTTTTAATTTTGCAATATATTTGTCAATGAAAGCTATTGAGAGTTAAAAAAAAAAAAAAAAATACACTACTTATAACTTTTCACACCTCTTATAATATTTCATTGTTTTCAGAAAACGTATTACAAAAAAAATATTTACAACAGGCAAAAACTTTAAAATAATTCATTTTGTTTCTTTTAACTCTCGATAATTTTCATTGATAATTTGTTGCACAACTAAAAAAATAATAAAAAATATTTGAATAAAGTACTAAATACATTTTTTAAGGCGCAACATTTTTCATTGTTACCACTTTACTACTTTTTATTAAATTGATCGAAACTTCATTAATGACTTAGACAATTGCAAGTTTTTTTCTAACCAACAAAAACGTATTTTAAAAAACGTAAAAACAAACTCCTCAAAATATTATAGGCTATGAAAACTTTAATTAATCTTTATAATTAAAATAATTTTCATAGACCTCTAATATTTTAAAGAGCTTGTTTCTACTATCAACTCTGTACAATGTCAAAATCCCAGATGATTGAACTTGAGGTTCGTTCTCTTTTTCAGTGGATGTGTGAATTGGTTAGAGAATCTTTCTAATAAAGTTTAATTTCCTAAATTAATTGTATATTTATAACGATTATGGTCCACGCCCGTTAAATGATAAAAAAACTGGGTAAGTTATGATTAAAGGATTGTGCCTCAAAAATGTTTCCCAACAATGTCAACAACTCAACCAAACATAAATAAAACTATATCATCCCCTTAAACGTAAATCATTTAAGTTACAAAATAGATACAAAAGAATTCATCACCTAGCAATGCAGCAGCACTCATAAAAATTACTCGAGTTAAAAAACTAATATACACATATTGCGCGATAAAAGCTAGGTGACATTTTACATCCAATATCGATATCTAATCATCAAACCTTACACATAAAATATACATAAGAACTATGATATAACATATTATAAATAGTAAATTAAAATCACTTATTACATTTAATGTAAAATAATTGATATAAATGTTCTCACAAACAATCTCACACGTCACACCTAAAGACACACAGCAACACATTCGCACATCTTTTCTTGGCTTTCATCATTTTGTAGTTTTCACACATTTGCTCTTAAATTATGTATGACATTATTATATAGATAATTATTTAATGATGTTTCTGTAAAGCGAGTATGATTGCTGTACTTGGCTAAGATATTCTTATAATTAAAAGTTTTCTTCTTCAACCTTTTCGGCATCTGAAGACAACGCTTGCTTTAAGGGCTCGACACAGATTTTGGGTATAAGAGTACCTAGGAAAAAAATATTTGATTTTTGTTTCTATAAGACTATAAGTTTTTAAATTACAGTAGTACCCCGCCCTGACATACAAGATAGGCTGCCAAAAAGCGATTCGTTGCTACGACATACGAGCAAAACTCGAGATACGTGCTTTGAGAGAAAATTATTGAAAAATGTGAAAATATGAGGACGGAAATATTAGGATCTAGAGAATGCAACACCGGTGTGCCAAAAAAACGGTATATCCTCTAAATTTTGGACGATGTTAATACTGGTATTTACCTTTAAAATATCGGTTATAGACAATACTCACTTGATTTGAGGTTCTCAGAACCATTTAAAAACTTTAAATCTTATATCTCATAATTAACAAAAGTCTTTTTGAATAGTTCTATTGTATAAACAAGTGCCAAATATTATCTCAACCAGCCATCCATTAAAATGAATATTTATTGGTTTCCAAAGAACTTCATATTAATTCTGTTAATTAATGAATAGTATCGGACTAATAAATATTGATGTTTATTTCCACTTATGTAAAGATGTAGCTTTTTGTAAGTGACATCGGCGCCAAAATATTTTATACAATACTATTAATCAACAAAATACAGTTTACCACTGATTAATCTTAATTTATATTCTAACTTTATGCATATTATACTAGATCATAATAATTATTGAATGCTATTAAAAAACAGATTGTTATTTAATCTTGGAAAATAAAAAAACTCAACAATTATAAAATATTATTTTACAATAATTACAATATTTTATTATTTTCCTGGATAACTATCATATTTTAAATTTAATACAGTAGAAATATTGCTGTTTTGGACGTTTTACCTTGGGTCGCTTGGGTGGAGCGACTATGGCGGATGCCGTGGACACCATTATGGAGTGAAAAAATGAGAAAAGGGTAGACAAAAACTATGGAGGGAGATAGTAAGGCAAAAAATCTCCCTCCCAACCAATTTTATAACATTATTGACAAAGAAATGGATATAAGGCGCGCAAAAATATGGATATATAATTATATACAATCAAATAACATAAAAGTGTAAAGATAACTTATAAAATGTATATGACTTATGAACGTGTATACAAGGTTAACAAATAAACAATTTAAAAAAAATTAAAAAAAACTTTTTACCAGGGTACCACTGTTTTCAAATATTTTCAATGACACTTACCGACAATTTTAACACCTTCCGTTGTCTTCAAACGTATGACTTGCATTTTGTTATTGTGAGCGCTCTTCGATTGCAACACATTCTCAACACGAGCCCAAACACTAAGTACACTTCCAGCTAACACATTATAGGAACGCCTTCGTAGACCGACTTCGCAATCATGGCCCAGTGTGACATTTCGACAATTGCCTCTCCAGTATGCATGAGAACATGTTGTCACTGAAGATTCATACTGTTCTGTCCAGTGGGGCTGGGCATCATCTGTTGATACCTGGGATAAAAAAACTCTTGATATGAAGATAATGCTCAACAAGGACTAATAATTTTATTATTACCTTTTTATATTTCTTCTCCAATTCGCCTAGCGTCTCATTCCTGAACTGCAAGCCAGTATTCGGTCTATACACTTGATATAATTGATCCTTTTTGGACTTGACGAGATCAGTTTTTTTTCTTGGAATTGTTATCCACAGCTACGGCAAGAATTGCAGTTTGTTTACCATTTCTTATTTGATGTGATAGATAGAAACCTTCTTTCGGCCCTGTCAAATCAGACCACCTAAAAATAAAAACAAGGAACAATAAATGGCTGGTTTTAAAAAATCGCCGAAAAAAAAAATATATATATATATATATATATATATATATATATATATGTACAGTAAATGTGCACTCTTGACAAAGAAATGGATATAAGGCGCGCAAATATATAATTATATACAATCAAATAACATAAAAGTGTAAAGATAACTTATAAAATGTATATGACTTATGAACGTGTATACAAGGTTAACAAATAAACAATTTAAAAAAAATTTAAAAAAACTTTTTACCAGGGTACCACTGTTTTCAAATATTTTCAATGACACTTACCGACAATTTTAACACCTTCCGTTGTCTTCAAACGTATGACTTGCATTTTGTTATTGTGAGCGCTCTTCGATTGCAACACATTCTCAACACGAGCCCAAACACTAAGTACACTTCCAGCTAACACATTATAGGAACGCCTTCGTAGACCGACTTCGCAATCATGGCCCAGTGTGACATTTCGACAATTGCCTCTCCAGTATGCATGAGAACATGTTGTCACTGAAGATTCATACTGTTCTGTCCAGTGGGGCTGGGCATCATCTGTTGATACCTGGGATAAAAAAACTCTTGATATGAAGATAATGCTCAACAAGGACTAATAATTTTATATTACCTTTTTATATTCTTCTCCAATTCGCCTAGCGTCTCATTCCTGAACTGCAAGCCAGTATTCGGTCTATACACTTGATATAATTGATCCTTTTTGGACTTGACGAGATCAGTTTTTTTCTTGGAATTGTTATCCACAGCTACGGAAGAATTGCAGTTTGTTTACCATTTCTTATTTGATGTGATAGATAGAAACCTTCTTTCGGCCCTGTCAAATCAGACCACCTAAAAATAAAAACAAGGAACAATAAATGGCTGGTTTTAATATACACACACACGAGTATCGCGCCCGATGTGACAATCTACCGTGGTATATATATATATATATACACACACACGAGTATCGCGCCCGATGTGACAATCTACCGTGGTATACCGGTGGCCCACGCCGGCGCGAACGTGTTAAAAACGTTTATATAAATATTATAAAAACTTACTTATCAATAGCCTCTTGCCAAGCCATCCCTCGTTCCACATGTACAACATGTAGCTCAGTAGGTGCAATACCAGTAGCATGTTTTCTTTGGAATCTCCACAGCTTAATTCTTTTTACATTTTCACCAGCAGTACCCAAATCTAAACAAAACAATTGAATTTCATTAATACAAAAGGCATGATGAAATTTTAATGCTTAATAGTAGTCCATACCTAGAATTCCCAGATCAAATCGTCCTAACTTCTTTGCTTGTGTTATGATCGCTGTTAGTGTGTCCGTAAAATATTTAAATAATCTATTCTGCAATTCAACAGGCATACCTAAAATTCTATTCAAAAACTTGGATATATTATTGTAATCTTTGTCTAAAGACAGCACGCCTGGCATAGCTTCGCTATTGACAATAAGTCCAACTCCCACCAAAGCATCGGCAACGTCTTTGAAGAAGTCTCCTTTGTAATCTTGAGGAGGCGGCACTAAAGGTGCTTCATATTTCATTATCGTTTTCATTGTAGCTTCCAAAGCGCTCCTGCCATACTTATTATCAATATTAAATTGTGACAAATCTCTTGATTCGGTGGCGCGTCTGTCGCCATGTGTCAACGCTCCTAAAGATTCTAATCTTTTAGCTACCGTAGAAGCAAAACGTCTCTCTCCTGCCAAATCGGAAATTAAAAATATGTATTCAGGCGCGTTAACCTGGTTGGATCTGTGTGTTCGTCCAAACTGTTGTATAGCCCTATCGGCCGACCAAGGCAGTTCCAAAGTAATGTGTACCCGCCTTCGTTGATTTCTAACACGTCGATCGCTCTGCAACGAGATACCACTGGATGCTGCTTCTGAAATAATAGCCACATCCTTTTCGCCATCCATAAATCGTTGTTTTTCTGTTAAATTTAAAGTCTCTAAAGGTACGTCCACTTCAGACCGAGATTCATAAAGAATTTGACCATCTTCTGTTTGAACGACTCGACCTTTGCGACCAGTCATCTAAAAACAACAAAAAATTAAAATAAATGTAAGTGGAAAGTTACATTGAAGGAATTTGCACGAACTTTATTTGTGTAGATAAAAAAAGCAGCGTAAATAATAAGAATGTTAATAATAAGTTTTCCCGAAAAATCCGATTTGCTAATTTTATATTTTCTCGACGTTTCAAGCCATTCTGAAAAGAATGAGAACAAATTTGAAAAAAGTACGTGTGTGTGTGAGCCAATTTTTTACCTTTTGTCAACGTTTTCTCAACAACGGCTAAACTGACTTTAAAAATGTGAAAACCATTCAATGTGATTTGATGGGCTGAGCCATTTCTTTAGAATTAGCAAACAAACACACAGTTTTTTATCCATGTTTTAGCCAAAAATACTAAATCAATTTTGAAAATTCAAAACTACTTAAAAGATATTGGTTGGGAATTAAGCTGATTAGTTTTCGACAAAGATCGGTTGATTTGTAAAAGACTTTTTTTTTCACGATTTCAATGAAAGTATTATAGTATTATAGTATCTGGTCCTACAAAAGTGATTTGATTATAAAATTAAGTAACCATAGAAACGCCGAGAATACGAAAAATAAGCAAATCGGATTTTCTTAATTCTAATTATTCTTAATATAAAGAAACGCCGAGAATACGTAAAATAAGCAAATCGGATTTTCTGGAGAAAAGAAACTTCTCCTTTGGGAAATTAATAACTGATCATAATAATTTAATCGTTGATGATATAAAAGAAACTTACCTCAGCCACATTTTCAGGCCCACCTAGCTCATCAATAAGTTGATCCAAAGTATTTGCAGGTAGCCTTTCACCGAGTTTCTCAATCTGTAATATTCAGTATAATATACTCAGATACTCAAGATACAAATAAAAAGTTAGTATATATATTATTACTCTAGGCTTGCTCTGTTTTTTTAATATATGTTACTGAAATATAAGAATTCTGAAAGAAAAGTCAATCAAGAACATTTTAAGATCTTGCTATTTTGGTGTACATACAATACTTTAAAGTTGACATCTAAATAAGCTAAAAAGCTTATCCCAGCTAATAAATGTATAATGTTCATTTAGAAATCGTATACATAAAATAATTATTTCAGAAACAACTTAGAGGTAACAAAATGTTTATTTGTAAGCCAAAAATCACCTGTGCCAGTAATTCCTCCTTCATAGTACAAGCTCTTTCAATAGCATCCTTGGGGGGTGCTTGTGGTGTTGGCTGACCATAAACTCCGGGCAGCACGCTGCCATTGGAAAACTTCATATTTGAATTTTTAACAGCATCATTTTTTCTTGTTAAAAGTTCTTGTATTTTATCCTGCGTCGTTGGTCTTTTCTTAGCTGGCTTTTTAGCTTTCCTTCCTTTCTTTTTACTGCGCCCACTAACCCATGGATCAGCATCACTATCAGAATCACTCTCGAATGGGTTGAAGTCACTACTTTGATTGCTGTCATATTGATGATCACTCTCAGCACTGTCACTTCCCGTCATTTTATATTCGGATTCAGAACTTCTCATTTGTTCTATGTCAGAGTCAAAATTTGAACTATCTGAAGAGGATCTTCTTGTCCTTTTAGCTGCTCTGGCAGCAGCTTGTCTCACTGTAATAATTATAAAAGTTGCAGATAAAGTATGGTTTTGTACATTGTTAATTAATATTAAATAAACATACTTGGCTTCCTCTTCCCACTTGATCCACCTGCAATTTCATTATCTGCAGGCTTGCTGACGCTAGCACCAGATTTTTTAGCGGCAGGTAACTCAATGCCTAATAATCTATGAATTCTACTTCGGTCAGGAGCAGGAAAATGCTTTTCAACTAAACTTTGTAAGACACCTAAACATAAATAAAAAAGTTATCGATATGTTGAAAAGTCATATGCTATTCAGTTTCTTCAATTAATGTATTTAACCTTTAGCTGTTGAAACAAAGTCATTCAACTCTCCATCATCTCGTTCTAATTGTTCTAATGTTCGAGCTTCTCCAGTGGATTGTAAACCAATAACTACACATTTACCACATTTGACAGCCTCCCTTGCTACAACTACTGCATGATTAACCTGAAAAGTAATGAAATCGCAATCATATTAATAAATTCCAATGTTTTTAAATAGCCAAGTATAAATTAAAATTAGCTTACCTTTGCTGCTATACAAAGATATTTAAAGAATCTTTGATGAGACGACCAAAACTGCCCCCACATAGTTTTCTTCATTCTATTTTCAGCATCAATCAATTCTGCAGCTTCAGTGAATTTCTGCATAGCTTCTACCCATAATTTCACAGCCATATCATAAGTTTTCGTGAACTCTTTCGATAAAGGTACTTCTTCAATTCTAAACCCTACACCGTGGAAACTTAGCTGTCTCGCTATGTACATCCCTCTTAATTTCATGTCCATGGCAACAATCTCCATTGCACCAACACCTCTGTCGAAAAGGAAATATAATGTAAATTATATAAATACAATCAATTATTACATATTATGTGAATTATATAATATATATATTATATTTATTTGAGTGTGGACGTCAACTGTGATCAATAGATACATGCGAAACACGGAACGTACATGTTTGCTCGGCATAGATTCCATTAGAATCGCTTAAGCGCGCGGCGAAATTCTGAACTTTTATTATTTTTTATAATTTAACCATAGATAAACAAGTATAAATAGATGGCAAACACAGCCATTTTGATATTACATTAAGTTTAATTCTTTCAGCATTCAATAGATGTCGCCACCAACCGTAGCACGTAAATTTACCATTAGGTTTAATTCTAAATAAGACTTATCTGAATATTTAATATAGGAAAAATAAACCTAAAATATATTTTCAACAAAATCGCAAATATGTTGTAAAAAATATATGATGAGAAAAAATTAAATATTTTATTCATTCAAAAAAGATATATTGCAATATATAAAATTGCTTGAACGTTTAAAGTACGTGTACTATATCTAGAAAAACTGTGTTTTAAAGCAAACGCTGAATTTGAAGCACACTAGCACTATCTGTTATATGCTGAAAACACCCATACAGTAGCCCCACAAATTTAACCCCTTCTCGTAGGCCTTTAATATTTTTTTTAATATCTTGTTTCAGACTAGAATTTACTAAAAAATTTCAACATTTAATTACGAAAAGATGGCTCGGACGATCTTTACACACAAACTAATCAACAAAAAGTGGACGAAAACTTTTCTGCTAATCAGAAAGAAACGGCTTGGCCGATCGTCGCGCAACAATAATCCTCATCAAGATACATTAAATGGCTTTGAAATCGATTTTGAGACAACGTTGACAAAAAGTCACAAATCGGCTCACATACCCACATATAGCCATACATACAAACACAATACTTTTTCCAAACTTTTTCTCATACAATTCAAAATGACATGAAACGTCGAGAAAACATAAAACATAATCGTTTTTTTTTTCACTAAACATAAACCTCCCCTTACAAAAAGTTAAAAAAAAAATTGTATACTCTTACCTTTTCTCAACGGCTGCAATAAAATCATTGAATGAAGGAAACGGAGTACCTTCTCCCCAAATGCCTAATCGAACCATATAAGCCATATTTCTTGGCTCAGAAGCACCTGTCGCAGAAGCATAGACGACTCTAGCTTTTGGTAATTTTGACTGCAATTCTAAAGCAGTTAGGCCAGTTTTTGTTGGTTTACTTGAACCCACGGGACATAGATTTTTTGCTTTATGACATTCATCAAACACAATCTATACAGTAATTATATTAAGAAAAATAGAAAATCATTCATTCATTCATTGCAATTTGTTGAAAATTTAAAAGGATACAAGTCCGTCAAAATCTTCTCCGCACCATTGCAACAACTGCTTGAGTCTAGTTTTATATTTGCCTCCAGAACTGGATTCACCAATCAATGCTGAATATGTGGAAAATATGACACCTTTTTTCACATTACCGTTTACGGGCGATGATATTTTTGCGTATTTAAACTAAAATTCAGGAATCAAATTATAAATACAGTGATTGTTAATATTTAAAAAAAATATATATACAAACCTTATTTAACGGATGTACTTCTATTTTGCTAGCACCAATATCTTTAAGATCCCTTTCCGCATCGTATTTTAAATCATTCGACACAGAAACCCAAATAGCTTTTTTACGACCTTTCATGTAGTTTTCAAAAATTACACCAGCTATAGTCCGACCTTTGCCGACACCAGCACCGTCACCTGAAAATTACAATATTAAACAAGATGTAAGTGGCAATTTTAACTATGTAGATGGTATAACTTTTTTTTTTCGGAAATAAAGTTTTTGCTTTCATCAAAATAAAAGTATTAAAAATTACCTATCAAAAATCCAGCCCTTGTGCCATCAGGCAAAATATGTGTATGCGCCTGAGATGCATATGTAATAGATTCTAATTGTAAAGCACTAAGTTGTCCTGTTTCAATTGTTTCTTTTGGTATAGAAAGTTGATATTTAATATCTGCTGGCTCGACAGAGGACAATGATGCAGTCTCAACAACTGGATCAGGATGTTTTTTGCCCAGCTTAACTGCAAATTAAAAATTAATAATTATTATAATAATCCAAATTATTATTTTAATATTTAAATACATACGTTTTGCTGGCCAATATTCTGCATATGTTTCCGCAACACCCATTTCTTCATCGTCTCCTTCTTCTTCTTCTTGAGTATGCATCTATATAAACATAAAATAAAACTTTATAAGCAAATCAACTTTGAAATGTTGCTATAGTAAAGGCACTGTGATAATGTTTTATCTCTTTGTTGTATTTTATAAATTATTTACTTTATTGCCTTCGCCCCACATATGAGACACCATTTTTCCAGGAACATTTTGCATCCAAGGATTCTGCATGTTACCGACTCCAAAATTATTCATGTTAACAAGGTTGGATAGTTGATTCAATGGAAAATTTGGCTGAGCTAAAATACTGCTCAGATTTTGTAAGAGCAGCGGATTCATACCGCCCATTCCCATTAACCCTGACATTTCCACTAAAATAAGTGTAAAAAATTTCAATGTACAAGATAATTGCAATATGTTTAGAAAAAAGTTCGAATTAAATAAAATAAGTTCTAATTTATACTACATATTTGCAAAAATAATACATATAAAGAAATATTTTTCAGAACAAAAATAAATATGATAGGTATTTATCTTGTGCTTTATGAAAAAACTAAAGCCCAAAAGATAATTTAACAAATCTTTCATACTTACTGACTTCATCTTTGCTTATATTTAAAAATGAATATTAAATATTGTTACTTAAAAATACTTATAAATTAAACTTAAGATATAACAAAAATAAAAAATAAAATGACACTCACTATTCGGCTTTAACTTACTCTGCGCGAGCAAAGACGCAGCCATTGGGTTCATATTTTGCTGAAAAAATGGTGACATTCCTGGTCCGGCATTTGGTGCCATTTGACCAGGTTGAGTTTGTGGCATATAACCAGCACCCATCCCAAAAGGAGAATTGCCTAAAATATATTAATTTTATACACTAAATATTGATTTTTTTCATAAAAATTAATAACAAAAATTTTATAAAGTAAGGCTAACCTGATGTTAATTTTTGCACATAACTAATACAATGTGTATAAAATAAACAACAAAAAATATAGTTAACAAATATAAAAATGATCATTTATTAAATGAATAAAGTTGTAACACTACTTGTAAAGATGCTTAAATGATAACTGATTAATATTTATACATATATATAGAAATAAAATTTTGATCCTACTAAAATAACAGATTTTTAACTTAGTAGAGGGCAAAATATACAATTGAAAAAATAAAAAATAAAGTTTGTTGTAAAAAAGCAACATAGACAACATGTGCTTAAACCGAAAAAAAATGTAAATTCGATATTATCAAAAAATGCAAATAATATTTGTATATAGATTTTCATAAGGTTTTTTTTATTATTAAAAATAAAATTATAATATTTACTATTAAAAAAACAAAAAAAAAGTCTTAGCATATCTAACCTAAAAATGTATCTATATCTATACATCTTAAATCATCAATAATTAATAATAAACAAAATTATATATAGCAGTAAATTTTAAGTACTGCAAAGTCCAAGAATTTACCTATCCCTGGCATTCTGACCATTTCATAACCTGGTGGAGTATTGCCTTTTGTGACCAATCCTCCCGGTATTTTAGGAGAAGACTTAAAGTTTGCAAATGGATCAGGCTTAATATCAGTTCGTGGCAAATTGGCTGAAGCTGCCAAAGTCTTCCCGCCACCTTAAATTTTTCAATAAAAAAGTATTATAAAAAATATATATATTTTTTTATTTCAAAGCTTTACCTGGTACTTCAATTTTATCAGGATCCTCATCTTCATCCAATTCTGAGTCAGATGAATTATGCTCACTGTCGTTCTTCATGTATGATTCCTTATTAGACTGCAAATTGAGTAACAGTTATATCACACATGCCAGAATTATATATTATAAAATTGTTCAATTAATTATTAAATTATGTTTTTAATTGTTTGTATTTACTATTCACGTTTTTACCTTTATCCTATCATTAGAACTAAATTTTACAAAAATAAATAAACAAATGAACAATATCTCATGTATTTGAAAGTTCTAATTATTTATTAATGATACATGAAATATTTATTAAGGACAAATGATCAATAAAGCCACACCCTTAATCAGAGTTCGAAATAAGATGTTATTTCTAAAAAGTATTTATATGCTGTAATCAAATGAGGAATACAGCAATGAGAAGTACTGAGTCAATACTTGTCATGATTTTTTGTACTTTTTTTGGTTATAATCTTTTTATTGAGAAAAACGTAAAAATTACACGAAGAATCGATATAATTCTATTCCAGACTGATTTGAAACGTAAAACCCTATAACTTAGTCATTTTCAGATAGCATTCAACGCGTTTAAGGATCAATTAATTAATAAAACTCTTATGTGAACTGCACATCAAAACAAAAAAACTCATTTACCATTTCGAACATTTTTCTTTTAGGTAATTATTTTTTGAGAAGGAATTATGTCACTGATATCACTGCACTCTAATTTAAATTATCATAGTTTTCTGTATGTAATTATAAATCTAAAAATTACGTGTTTGTTAGCATTTTGTAATAACAGCGATGTATAAAATTGAATTTTTACAGCACAGATGACGCTCCCGCCATCTTGATATTTGTACCCAAACTGCTCTGCGGCACCATAATCGATTTCGCTTTTGGCAAAGAAGAGAAGACTTTTCGATTACTTTTCTATTTTTTGAACGGGAGCTTCGCATGAATGCCACCAGGTGTTGACAGTTGAAAATGTTTGAAACATTAATGAGAAATATAGAATTTCTTGCTCAAGTTTCCAATATTTATTCAGTGAAATGTATTTTACAAAATATTTTTGAATAGCTTAGTTTTTATATTTTCAAATGTATAAGTATAACTCAAATGTCGTCAGTAACTTTATTGCATTATTATTCATATAACACGCCAAAAAGTATGTGCTTGCAAAAATGACTTAATTAAGTCTAATAACTGCATTTAAAATTTAATTGAATGTATTACTGAAAAACATAATTAATAACCTGTTTAGAGAGTTTAAACTCATATAAATTTAATTTAAATATCTATGCGTAGTGATGTGCCGACTCGAAAATTTCGATTTTCTGATTTGAGTGATTCGAATTAGAAAAACCCTGATTCGAATCAACTCGAATTCAGCCTTTATGTGAAGAAATAAAAGCTAAAAAAAACTAAAACCTATCGATATATTTAGTTAGTAAATGTAATCAAAATTTATGATATAAATTGTTTAGTTTATTTAGCAACGTGAAGATTGTTAACATAATTTACTATCAAAAAATATATTACAAAAATTATTTAAAACTAGTTGGTATTGGTATTTTGCCTTAAGGCAAGTTACATGAACTTTTCGATATGTGTAATTTCCGTAGGACTTTAATGGTTTAAGTATGTTCATTAAGACTAAGTACTCTATCGTTATACCAAGTAAATTATCTAATTTTAATTTTAACAAACTTCAAAAAACCACTCATTTTCTCAAACTTTGATAAATTTTTGAAATTAAACTACTTGTCGTAAGGCCGTAATATTTCAGTACGTTATATAAGACAATGATATATACCGTCAAAAATGTTTCATAAAAATTGGCTTAAAATTTTCCTTCAACAGTTAATTGCAAGAAAACGGTTCGGTCGAATTTCACATAAAACCAATTACTATCATTCTCAACTAACATCTTTGAAACAATTTTTGATTTTTTAAAATCGATTCGGTAGTATGGGCTAAAATGTAGACAAAAAGTTTAACATCGAAATACATCGAATGGCTATCGATCTATATACTCTTCTTTTATCTATGTATGCAGGTAACTCAAATGAATAGATTCAATTCGGATTACGCAAGTAACTCAAAAGATTCGATTCAATTCGGATCAACGAGTAACTCGAGTGATTTGATTCAACACGAAACATGCCAGTAACTCGAATGATTCGATTTAATTTGGAACTCGAATGAGTTGGTTGAATTTTGGCATGGTTCAATTCATTTTTTTACCTTTTATATCAATATTATTATTATATTTATGTTTATTTATCTGTATTTTATATTATTATTTGATTTACAGTTATTCAGTTGTTAAGAACTTCATTCGAGTGGACATCACTAATCTATGGTATATTATATTTTAAATAAGTATCAGATCTATATTTAGTGGCCTCTATGGCATTGTTTATTATTAACATGTCAACCTTGTTGAGCAAAACTTCAAAACTTTTTAAAAGTGTTTTATACGTCCAAATATATTTTAATTCGGGTCTTTAATATAAGTGTATTTTAAAATTTAATTATTTATTAAAAATGACGTCCACCATGAGTTAACCAAATCCAATTTTACCATGAAAAATGATATACAACTCACTAAGAAATTATTAGTTATAGTCATTGTTTTATCTTTTATATACATATTAAAGGAGTATATTTTTTAATAATTAATTTATTAGTATTGTGATAAATCATGAGTCGAAAAGTTTCATATTTTTATAATCCTAATGTGGGTAATTTCCATTATGGGCCTGGGCACCCAATGAAACCTCATAGGTTATCTGTGATTCATAGTTTAGTTCTGAATTATGGTTTGCATAAAAAGATGCAGATTTATCGCCCATATAGGTAAGATATAATAAACACTTGTTAAATAAAACAAAATATACTAAACTAATCACTGTTATTTGTTTAGTGCAAGTACTCATGATATGTGCAGATTTCACAGCGATGAATACATCGAGTTTTTGCAAAGAGTGACTCCACAAAATATTCAAGGTAGTAATTGAAATATAGAAAACATTTTGTTATTATAAGCTTTATTTATATATAAACAGTTTACATTTTATGCAATTTGTTTGAAAAATATTCATTTTTAGGATATACAAAATACCTGTCACATTTTAATGTAGGCGATGATTGTCCTGTATTCGATGGTTTATTTGACTTCTGTTCTATGTATACAGGGGCATCCTTAGAAGGTGCTCAAAAATTAAATAAAAATCATTGTGATATTGCTATTAACTGGAGTGGAGGATTACATCATGCTAAAAAATTTGAAGCTAGCGGTAACTTTAATAAAATATATAACTATAACAATATTTATAAATATCTAGTTTAAACTGATTTTATTATTTTTAGGTTTTTGTTATGTAAATGACATTGTGATAGCTATATTAGAATTACTTAAATACCATCCAAGGGTTCTATATATCGATATTGATGTGCATCATGGTGATGGGGTGCAAGAAGCCTTTTATCTAACTGACCGAGTAATGACAGTGTCTTTCCACAAGTATGGAAATTATTTCTTTCCAGGAACAGGAGATATGTATGAAATTGGTGCTGAGAGTGGACGATATTATTCAGTCAATGTGCCACTTAAAGAAGGCATTGATGATCAGAGCTATTTTCAAGTAATTATTTAGAACTTACAGATTTTAGTAAATTGCTATAGTAATATAACTATTGAATTTAATTATTAGGTGTTTAAACCTGTAATAAGTGCTGTGATGGAATTCTATAAACCAACTGCAATAGTTTTGCAATGTGGTGCTGATTCTTTGGCTGGTGATCGTCTTGGATGTTTTTCTCTGAGCACAAGAGGGCATGGAGATTGTGTTAAATATGTTAGAGATTTGAATGTACCCACATTAGTTGTAGGAGGAGGAGGGTAAGTAAAAGTATAATTTTATAAATAATAATGGCTTTTGTTTCAACTGAATTATCATTTTATTTAGGTATACATTGAGGAATGTGGCTCGTTGTTGGACATATGAAACATCTCTCTTAGTTGATGAACAAATTTCAAATGAACTACCCTTAACAGAATATTTAGAATACTTTGCTCCTGACTTTAGTTTGCACCCTGAAATTGCTACACGACAAGATAATGCTAATACTAAACAGTATTTGGAAACTATTACAAAGCATGTGTACGATAATTTGAAAATGTGTGCCAATTCACCAAGTGTGCAAATGCATATGGTCCCAGGTTAGTAAAAGAAAAACTTAATATACATACATACATATATATATGTATATATATATATTTATATTATATATATATATATATATATTAGGGTGGTCCTTAAAATGGTCATTTTCGAATTTCCTTGCTCCCAGGGGCTCAAATGGTTCCAAATAGATAAAAAACAATTCTCTGAAAGTTTCAGCTCTTAATATTAACGTTTAGATAGAGCGCAATTCAATCAAAGTTTGTATGGAAAGAGCATGGAAAAAATTTTGAAAATTTAAAAAAAATGTTTTAGGTATAACTTAGCGACAAATGAATGAGTTTTATTCATTCATTTGTTCGCTAAATCACATCTAAAAAACATTTTTAAAAATTTGAAAAAATTTCATGCTATTTCCATACAAAACTTTGATTGAATTGCGCTCTATCTAAACGTTAATATTAAGAGCTAAAACTTTCAGACAATTGTTTTTTATCTATTTGGAACCATTTCAGCCCCTGGGAGCAAGGAAATTCGAAAATGACCATTTTAAGGACCACCTAATATATATATATATATATATTATTTGAATTTAAAGATTGGGCGTTACATCAATAAAAAATTGTATGAAAGTTTTTAGAAATTCATTTAAAATCCACATGTTTCTATAGCTAGCCTCTTAGTCTTAATTCAGTAGTCTTCAATATAAAATTTGGTATCCTTGTATAATAGATAAAAACATTATTGCTCCAAAGTATGAGTATATGCACAGTGGTATAATATATATTTTAATATTGCAAATGGCAAATCTCATCAATAAACATGAATAACGTTTAGTAAGTTGTTGAAAATATTTATTGACTTCACAGTCTATGATAGAAAAAAAAAATCGTATAGGGAGCGCCATCATACGTAGTTTTTCATATAATTTCAATGATAAACTAAAAAAAAATAGAGAAAAGGGGGCGCTAGCATGGGGGGTAAACATGGAACAAATCGGCTTTACACTGTATGAGTGTCTTCGGCGTATCACAGATGGCGCTACTGTGCTTCAAATTCAGCGTTTGTTTTAAAACACAGTACCAATTTTATATATTGGAATATATCTTTTTCGCTTATAAAAAATGTTAAATTATTTCTCATCAAATATTTTTTACAACATATTTGTGATTTTGTTAAAAATATATTTTATAGGCGTATATTTTGTTCTCATATCATTTAGTCAAATTAATAAGGTTCATGTTTTCTATATTATATACTTATATAAATCTTATCAAGAATTGAACCTAATGGTAAATTTACGTGCTACGGCTGGTGGAGACATCTATGATATGCTGAAAGAATAAAAATTGAAATGAAATTTCAAAGCGGCTGTGTTTGCCAATCTATTTATACTCGGACCACTTTTGTATATATATAATCTTTAAATCATTGCATCAAATAAAATAAATATTTATTATTTTGACAATCTGCTATTTTTTTTGGAGAAAAGCACCTACTTGGACCAAAAAAACCTATCATTAGTAGTGGATTGTTTCAAAAATTGATATTATACTGTAATGCTTTGTATAAATAAAATATTAGATTTGAAAGGACACATATATTCTACACATTCAAGAAAGTCTGTATCAATATTAATACATTATTTCTTACACACTTAGAAGATTCTATCTGACTCTTTCTCTCTCTCTCTCATATATTCTTGAAGTGTTCATTTGCAGCCAAGTAGTCAAAATGAAAAGCAATAAATAATTAACTATTCATTAAGTACATCTCAACACTGCATGTTATTATAATAGATATGCACCTTCTGTTTAAGTCTTTCCTAGTATTTTTCTACATGCCGACGGTTCAGAATTTTTTCTAGTAATACTGGAACAAAATGTGCTATGGAATATGTTATGACATAACTAAAACGGAAACCGTACACAGCTATAATATAATCCATGATATAATTATTATATGGTCTAGGATATAATATGGCATGTGTATGTAAACACTCTTTAAAAGATAAGAATCAGTAACAATGCTTACATTAATGCCTTTTTAATATCTGGTCACTAAAGATATTCATAGATTGCGCAAAAAACTTATGGGCTGTTCAACGAAAACCGTGTAATAGGAAGTCCGTGTTATCGGAGGGATGTCGTATTTTTAGCTCCGCGTAGTATTAGAATTGCGTTTCCAGTTGACTGTATATATAAAATTTTCACTTATAATTTGAAAAATATTTTTTTACTTAACGTCTTATCATTGAATACTCTATTTACTGAATAATATTTCTAAATATTTATGAAATTTTTTAAACAGTTAGTAGTTTTTTAATAATTTTTTGTGTGTAATATTAATTTACTATAATCTTTTATTGTTCAGTATCACTAAATCTCACACACACAAAAAATAGAGTATTCAAATCTTAACCATATTGCAAATTTATAGTTTGGGTTAATACTATACAATATGTCAATTTTAATAATATGCATGTTAATAATACTATCAACTCCCAAAATATGAAATTACAATGCTTATTGTTTGCAATATGCATTCTGTTTGCATAAAAGTAATTATTTAAGTGAATTTATTTCTAAAATATGAGAAAAACTACTTATGCTATTGCATCGGTTATTGACTCCTATTCAAATTACAATAAATAACTCGTTTTTATTATATTTAATTACTTCCATATGCTCTGTGAGACAAATTAATTTTTCAAACACATTTGTTTAAAAAAAAACTGTGTAAAGATTATATTTATTGCAAAAGCTTGTTGTTTGAATAATAATTAAAAATTATTATTTTCTGAAATTTAAATATTTATTTTTTTATATCAAATTTAATAATATTCGAAAAAAAAAACTTTCTTTCATTAATCATAACGATCGGAAAAAGGTTACCCATCCCTGCCGTTGCGCTGATATTTTTGTCCTTGTATGTTGGTACGTCTCGTTTGGAGATGAACTATCAAAAATTCGTTTCGTATTACAGTATTGTCAATTATAATTTATTTCGTTAAATTAATTTGTTATAAGTCGTTATGTCACTATTATAAGTCATTAAACAATGTAACTGACTAATTGTTTTATAAAAAAATAAACCTAAAAGTTAAGTTTTAGTTGAAATCTGTTATAAATATATTTTATAAATATGTCTGTTGAAGTGGATGATAATATTTTGGTGGAGCAGTTGAGAAAAGAGAATCCCGAGCAATATATGGTACTAGTTAAGATGCATTTGTCATTTATATTAGATTTAAATACGGATGATTCCGGAAAAAGAGCTGGATAAGCCAAAACGATCGAAGAGGGCAATGAAGAAGAAGGGTAAAGCTTTGACAAATGTTGAACCTTCGAATAATATGAAAGGACTAAGTAACATATATATTTTGCTCGAGCATATTTCCACTGAACCAAATATTTTAAGTGAAGGCCTGTTTAGGATAACAGGATCATTAGTCAGACAACAAGAACTGAAAGGACTAGTCAGTAAAGACGATGTTTTGACAGAAAGTAATTTAGAGAATTATTCAGTACATGATTGTGCAAGTGTACTCAAAGGGTTTTTGTCAGAGTTGGATGAACCTTTGTTGACTGAAGCACATTATGCAGCTTACCAGCAAATAGCTGAGCTATGCAAGAATTTAGACTCTAACGAAATAAGAATTTTACAAGCTATACAATTGTTGATTTTATTGTTACCTGAAAAGAACCGTTTGTTACTCAAAACGTTATTACATTTGCTAAATAAGACTGCTAGTTTTGAGAAGAATAACAAAATGTCACCAGACAGCTTAGCTACGTTATTCACACCACATTTAATTTGCCCAAAGCACCTGTCTCCACAAGACTTGCATGTTACTTCGCAGAACATGAAATGTGTAGTGAGTTTAATGATATCCAAAGTGAAAGAAATATTTTATGTACCTGTAACGTTAGCCACTGACATCAGGGCTTATATTATGGAACAGAAACGTAAACAATCTTTAACACCAGAGATAGATTTGAATGAATCTCTTTCAGATACAACAAGCACAGCAAATACTGTATTTACTTTTGTGGACCGTGAAAAAACAGCTCAAGCTCATATTTCAAACCCAACAGAAACTGCATTGGCACAACTGTATGCACACATACAAAGCCTGCCAGACTCAAGTAAGAAAAGAAAACTTATAAAACAGTTTAATAAAGAAAATGGACAAGGTACACCTGCACAATTTCATCATGAAAAACAAATGCGTGGTCGTTCACTTGGGGACTCAATCAAAAGACATATATTCCAGAAAGGTCTTAGTACTTTGAATAGGACTCCATTTCGAGGAGTTGGTGATTCACACTCACCAAAACTTTCATTCGGTTTACACAAAGCACGATTATTCCAAAATTGTATTCATGATTCTCAAACGGATGTATCTATAGTTTCGTACAAAGATTGTACAGAAAATGCAGTGCTCCAAAGATCTAATATTTCACAATCTTGTGAGGCTTTGATGGATATTGATGGTTTAGAATTAATAGAAGAAGAATCCTTGGCAAGTGCAAGTTTAAGTAGAAGTCAAAGATATGTGTCAGAACCTAATTTAAATAATATTATGTCACAAGACTTTTTAACTGAAAGTTCTAGTAAAATAAATGATTTAGTGATTTCATCAGATACACCAAAGAAACCTAAAACTCGTGTAGTCAGCACAGGAAACTTAAAATCAATGGCTCACGATACGAAAACAATCAAACCTCATTCTAAGTTCTTCACGAATGTTAAAAACAGCAATAAATTAATAAAAGATACTGTACAAGGGACTCCAACAATGACCATTTGTAATTATTCAACTAGCACACCTGCTGTTAATTGTTCTGGAGATAATAATGTCACACCTTTGAGTACAAATTATGAAACCTCAGTATCACCCATAACAAAATCAACACAACGCATGTCAAGGGCTATGCAGGAGAGTATTATGACTCCAAGGTCTCGAAAACCTTTGGTTATGCTTTCAGGAACAAATCTGTGCAATTTAGCTCAGATGAATAGAAAGCGTGATAGTAATTCTTTATGCAACCAAGATGAGTGCTTGAACAACAGTGGTAACAAAATGTGCATTGACGAGGATGATAAATCACCTAAATTTGATTCTGTTGCCCAAGATAGCAGTCAGTCTTTAACCAATACTTTCAGAGATTATTTGTATTCAAGAAGTACAATGACAAATAGCCCGATGGTTGATAATTCTTTTTCCAGTAGACCTGATGATTTTCAATCAAATCCAGATTTGCCATATTTAAGTGAGAATGAGTTAACGGACAGTATGCTTTATTGTCTAAATGGAAATGATCCTGATGCATCTGGTTCCAAAATTAGCAAGCAAAAATCATTTTCAAACTTCGATTTTACATCAAGTGATGGAATTTCAAGTGCAAAATGTGCACGGAAAAGTGACATGTCCAACATAATGGAGACATCTCTGTAAATTCTAAATGTTGTGTATAAATTTACTATTTTATACTGTGATATAAACCTATTATAACCAATGAAGATAGATTTTAGTGCATATATTATTCTATTAATCCATTAAAGCTTATATTAAGTTAATATAAATGATTAGAAAAAGTCATCTATAGGTACGTTATTACTTATGCAGTGGTACCCCAACATACGAGTTGAATTTGTTTTGTAACCATGCTGGTATCTCAAAGCAATTTTTCTCAAATAAATACATTGAAATGCCATTATTTCGTTCCTGCACTTTGGTTTTTGTATTTATAATATTAAAAATAAATTTACCATTTAATAATTTAATTTTTGTTTGTTCCTGAATATTTGTGATATTTGGGAAATGAGTTAGACAGGTTTTGTAGAACAAATGTTTAAACTGTTGCAAGTTTTTCAAAGATAATTTTTATCCACAAGCTTTTAGAGCTCATGCTTATAATTTATTGTAAGGCCTTTAGCTGGAGTTATACCCTTTGGACCCATGGTTATGAAAACAAATATGTACATAAAGAAACGCGAACTCAACATATACAGAGTATTTAAGAACTCAACTCAACTTACTGTAGTGAATTTTTATTAAATTTGCTTTTTGGCTCCATAATTGTAAATAACGTTTGTAGGACCACAAGTCAAAAATTGCACAATTGCCCCAAATTTTCCAGAATTAATATTTTTTCTTGATATATGAACTTTTGAACATTATCAAAATTGGTCAACTTTAAGAGGCTTAGAATAGATTCACTATAATGTGTTGGCAAGCTTCACTAAAAGTTGGCGCAATAAGGGTTGTAAAATGGTAAAATACTTACAAATTAAATAGTTTCATAAAAAAAGAGTGCGCGTAAGGTTCACACGCGATTGAAGTAAAACTTTTTTGTTATTGTAGGAGATGGCATTTATGTTAAAAATAAATACATCATTTAACACTTGAACCTTCATTAGAAAAATGAAGTAAATTTATAATATTCGTTCCCACAGTGGATTATGTTAAACAATGCCTAAAAAAATATTGTTTTCACAATTTCACTCATCACGTAATTGTGTTTGAAGAACTTCATGCAATTAAAATTAACTATAATCTCATTCTTTGAGCAGCTGTAATATCTGTCTTGCCTATAAAAATATTTTTCATTTTAATAACTTCAAAGATTTATAGAAACTACGAATAATATAGAAATTATTTCAATAAACTTACGTTTCGTACACGGTACAAATGTTTCATTATTTTCATTATAATTATTTACGGGGGACAGGTTAAAATATTCTTCTGATTCAGGATTTTTTTTTTATTAAATCAAGATTTGTACTACGATTTAACTTTAAAATATAATGGCATTTCGATCTCCTCGTGCACCGGTACGCGTACAACGAAAGAATTCTACTCACTCGACACGACGACCCATCACAATCAACCCGTATAGAAATGATTTCATCGAGGGCGAATGACGAACAGTTCTGGCGTAACGCAACTTCCGTTGCACTTTCACATATTTACACTCTAGTCGCGCCTAAAGAAATTTTACTTCAGAAAAATGAAAAAATAACATAATATTTTATGTGCATTTTACTCACAATCAGTTTAAATATTTGTTTTGTGCTCAAGCTTTATTGTGCGAGACATAAACAAAAAAATCTTAATTCTAGTCCTAGAAATGTTATTTACAATTACGAATCTAAAGTTTAAATGAACGGAATTATTAAAAATTAACCACAATGACCGAAAAATGGTCACATTTTACCAATGCTTTATGTTTAAGCACCTTGTATAACTGTACATTCACTATTTTACAGTTTTATAATATGGTATGCTAATTTATAACTTGTATATACACATACATACATATATAGATACACATCTACTTACATACAGATATACATACATATATATTATTATTGTGTTTTGCTAAAATTTCAAACGTTAAAATAATCCTCGATTGATTCGCATGAGTCGCTCTACTACTTAATTACTATTATATTAAATGATAATTGAAATGACTAACTATAAAATAATATACTATCGTAAAACAGCCAAAATATTTCTATGGCAGGAAAATTATTGTTACAACTGACGAAATTATCCATATTTTCATTATGCCATCAACGTTTTTTTTTTTAAATACAAAATCTCGAATTTTGCTCGTACGTCGAGGCAATGAATCGTTCCGTCACTCGTATGTCGGAGTACCACCGCATGTTAGGAATTTCAATTTATATTTTTAATAATATCAACTAAATCTATATTA
This sequence comes from Ctenocephalides felis, assembly GCF_003426905.1. Taxonomy (NCBI): domain Eukaryota; kingdom Metazoa; phylum Arthropoda; class Insecta; order Siphonaptera; family Pulicidae; genus Ctenocephalides; species Ctenocephalides felis. The sequence continues at coordinate 8,017,750 of NW_020538040.1, forward strand.
TAATATTTTAGAAGATGCATTTCCTGAGGATGAAAAAATTAAAGAAGAACCAGATCCAGATGTCAGAATCAGTCAGGCTGATGAAGACAAAGCTGTAGAACCAGTAAATGAATTTTATTCCGGGGATAAAGATCAAGATAAGACAAGTGAAAATTCTGAACCCTAACAAATGTGAGATTTTGGTTGAATATTTTTTAATTCATTCTTTTTGAAATATTGAAGTCATTTATGATGCGGCTGTAGGTATTATATACCAGGCCTGAAATAGATATTCAAAAATTATTTTTAGGTAATATTTTATATATGTAAATTATATAAATATTAAATATTTTAAATTAAATAATTTTTATACTATTATATTGTAAGGCTCCGATTTTATGTTAAGGGGGTATTCTGGTCTAGGATTTTTAAAAAAGCATTTTGTTTTTTATTATGTGTAACAAGAGGATTTTTTCAAAGTTTAAATTATTTTTGAAGCTCCTCTGTTTCCTTCCTCCACGAAATTTTAAACAAGTTTTTTTTTACTGAAAAAACAATTAATTACCTATATGATTGATTATCCATGACATTGAGGGAATAATACTTTTTGTCTCACATAACAAACTCAAAAGAGACATAATTTAAAGAAATCTTGAATTACAAAATTTGTTTATTCGTCTAAAAAGAAGTTTATAAAATCACTTCTTTTGATAAAATCTTTTTTAGTGAAAAAGTGTTAGCGTACAACCAATCATACCAATTGTTTTTTCCATAACCTTTTCTTAAAACTTTCTAATTTATTAATATTTTTAATATTTTGTTATATAATCCACTCATTTATTTTTATCATTTTCATTTTGATTATATTGTCATATTTCTGTACATTATTTTTTCCTCAATTTTATTAATTTTATATAAAAAAAATACAGTAAAAATAGTTTTTTTATAAGGCCGTTATAAAATTGATGCCTCTAGACCAGAATACCCCCTTAAATCATCCAGGCTAAAAGATCATTTTATATATGATTGTTTTAAAAGATAAACCTAAAATATTTTTTTTTTAAAATACCTGTAAAACATTTGTCCCCAATAATATAATAATAACAGAATATGTTATAAAATTGGCAGCTTAGCTAATTTAATTTTAAACTAATTGACTAATGCTAATAATAAACACTATTTTAATTTATATTTTTATTATTATATTCAAGTATTTTACAATAATGTAAAAATAGTATTGTACATAGATCGAGGCATAATTGATTATAAAATATAAAAAATCTTGATTAAAATATGCATATGCAAGTTCTATCTAGTTCGCAACGGATCAATGATTAAACTTATTCTAGTTTGATAATTTGGTTAGTCATGGCAGGCGTAATAATGCATCACATTAATTTATGGATATGCCTTTTACTTATAAAAAATATATATAAATGCTCTTTGTATAAAATAAATCTTATAAACTATTTTATATTAATGGGATTTAATAAAATCACTAAGTTATAGTTATTAATGTACAGATAAAAATATATCTGTTGATAAGTAATTAAGTGTGATTATAGATCAGTCTCAATATCATTCATGTGATAAGAGTTAAAAATAATACTGATGATTCGAGATATTCAATTCTGCAATTGAACTTTAGCCCTCATGGCTTCCAACATTTCTTGCATTCGGCGTAGTTCTTCCTCTTTTTCTTGCAACATTCTATCTTTATCACTTATTGCAGCTGCAGATTTATCATCGGAAGCAGATCTGTTTAATTAAAAAATTTACATAAGAATATGTTTTGTAATTTTATAGATGAACTAGCTGTACCCGATCACGCATTGCTTTGTTACACTTATAAATAAAAATCCAGAGAAAATAGCGGACATATCTTTTATGGTTGATTAGATGCATCATCAAGTGAAACATGTTAGAGGTGATCATCCCATGATATAAATAAAAAATCAAATACGTAATAAAAAATTAAGCTTTTTCATTAACATTCACAAAAGACCAGTTAAAAATGATTAATTGATTAATAAAATTGGAAAGGTGAAAATTGAGGGTTGCATGCATGTATTTTCAAACACGCATTTTAAAAAAAATTAGGAAAATTGATCTATTACATTAAAATATAAGTGTTTCAGTTGTGCAACCCTTGACCAAATTAATTTTTATATAAGTTAGGTTTTATCATTACATACATATCCGTTTTTATATATATATAGATACATACAATATTTTCTTTGGCAATGGAGTTCCTTTAGCAAGGCGTTCTGATCTATAATTTTCATAATGTACTTCTTGTGTAACTTCTTGCAAGTCCTGCATATGAGTACTGTAAAGAAACAAATTTTAAATACAAATTCCAATGCTGAATTATTTCTAGATTTCAGTATTTATTATTACATTAACATTGTGCGCAGTTTAATAAAATCACAATGTTCAGGATTCTCAACCTCGACCACTCCCCATGGATAAAGTCTACCACGGACTTTGCGGCCTCTAACTTCTAACAATGTATTGGCACCACAAACAGCAAAAGGTACTGCTTCTTTTAACTGTCTTACTTGTTCTTTGTAATCCTCGTCTTCATCACTATCACAGTCTGGTAAAGGATATATTCTTATTCCATGATTTGCTATTTCTTGTAACACCTAGAAAGAAATATATTGAAAATGCTAATTATTAAGAGAAAAAAAATGATTATAATATATAAGTATAATATATTTACTCTTTGTTTCAAGCGCTGCACTTCCTTTTTTGTAAGGACATCAGCTTTTGCAATCACCGGAACAATATTAACTTTATTATGTAGTTGCTTCATGAATTCAACATCCAATGGCTTCAAACCATGGCCAAATGGTGATATGAAATAAAAACAACAGTGTATTCGATTGTCAACAATATTTCTTCTGTTAAGTCCAGATTCATCACGTAAGAATCTTTCAAATTGTTCATCAATATATTGCAATATCGCTCTAAAACTATCTGTATTATCTATGGCATCTCCATATCCAGGAGTATCTACAACTGTTAATCTCAATTTTACACCTCTTTCTTCAATTTCTACAGTCGAAGCATCTAATGTTACCGTTTGATTTTGTTTCTCTAAAAATTAAAATAACTCGTAAGTAGAAGTCATTTAGTCATTCTCAATTAATTCTTTAAATTACCAACAGCACCAGGGACTATTCTTTCAGGATACAGATCTGTTAAGAATAAACTGTTCACTAATGTGGATTTTCCAAGACCAGATTCACCAACCACCATCAATGTAAATTCAAAACCTTTTTTAACAGATTTTCGGTGGACCTGATTTGGTAAATTTGCAAAACCGACATAACCAGGAGTCTCTAAACTAGAAAACTGAAAAGGGAAAGAATATTGTAGATGACTTTGTTTTATTTTATTGTTATGAGAATATAATTAAAAAACTATAAGACCAAAAACTTTTGGAGCAAGAACTAAACTGAAGCAATAAAAATACCTTATAAATCTTAATTAATTATCTTTAATATACTTGATCAAAAATTTGTGATTTGACAGACATTGCAGTCTTAAGTTAACTTTCAATAATAAAAGATGCAACATAAGTTGAAAATTTGGAGCCGCATTCCAAACCATTACAGCCCCTCCTTAATATGTAGACATTATATTAAAACAAAAGACATATGTTTCAGGAAAAAGAGGATGCGCTTTGTTAGAATAAACAAAAAAAAATTCTTTTCTCCTTTAATACTTACATTTTTCGTTTCGCTGGTCATTTTATTAATATTTTAATGAACTAAAATTTAAATTGCACAGATATAGGACCGGTAGTTAATAAATAAAAAGTAGAATAGCACTAAAACAATGAACGTGTGACAGTTTTATTAAATTAAATTAAGTAAGAAATGACAATTCAATGTTTGGGGAGGGGTGTCATCGAATAGACAGTGTTGCCACAAAATGGCTAATGTGAAGGTTTGACACACATAAAATAATTGTTATCGCTCATAAATTTTGAGTTAGTTTTTAGATAATAAATATTTGAATTGCACAGCAAGCTGAGGTCATTGCTTTTGTTTATTACTGTATTATTATATATAAAATATGATATTGTATTTATAAAGAAATTCACTTACAAAAGTAACTAAGTGCTTGAAATAATTTAATTTTTCTTTGTGTGTGTTGGCTACACATTTTGCTATCGAATGAACTAAGCCGAATTTGACGTTACTTCATTTGCTCAAAAAAAAAACCATACCTAGTCCAATTTGGCATTTAGAAACAATTGCAAAATATAAAAACTAAATAAAAAATGGGTGTTTACGATTTGTTATTCAGGAGGACTTCCACATTTGTAGCCACTATTATGGCCTCGACGTTCTTTTTCGAAAGAACGTTCGAATTAGGTTCTGAATACATGTTCAACAAAGTTAATGAAGGGGTATGTATCTAAAACTAATTATATAATACTTTCTATTTAATTAATATTCTGGCACTTCAATTTCAGAAACTGTGGGCGCACATCAAACATAAATATGAATAAACAACAACTCAAATTGGATAAAGTAGAGTTTATTATATAAGCTAGACAAATAAATTTTTATTCTGTTACTTCCCAAGGCTTTTCTGGTCTGTCAGCGTCCCATGGTTGAGCCTTCTTGAATCTTGCTGGTTCACTGAGTGCAACACCACCTGAAAAATCAATTATGTAATAAAAAGTGTAAAATATAATATAGTAGTAACAGAAATAAGTGTTTGTAATCCCTACCTGCTTCCACCGACTTTAAGAATTGATCTACTTTTCCATTCGGCACAGCTTCTATATTGCAGTATATTTCAGAAAGGCCAAATTCTAGACATCTTTGTGCAAAGATCTAAGGAAAGGAAATAAATAAAGTATGGTAAGATAACATAAATATTGATTAACAACAAAGAAAATATTGTTATATGTACATATGATGGTTGTATATGTATATTTGTCAATAAGATTTTTATACTTAAAAAAAATTACAAAATTTTCACATATAAAAGGGTTGTCGAATTCTATATATAGTTATTGAGTGAATGATATGTTCTCAAATGCATTTGTAAAGAGGCCAAGCATAAGTATTACAAAACAAAACGATGAATATTGAAATAAATTTCTACCAAAATGATTTATTGCAACATATGCATAACAAAGGTCTACAGGACCCCAGATTTCAATTTTGTTTTAGAAAAAATCTAGCTTAACATAAGGGTGTTATTTCACTTTCATATTCCTCATACATTACCTTTCCTAAATTATTATAAGCAGATATATCTTTCGGTCTATACAATTGCTTCTTAATGGCCCATTCGCTCGTACTAGCTTCTAGTACAGGGCCTTCCTTCCAATGCACCACTCGTGCAGTTATATATCGAGAGCTTTCAGTTAACTCTAATCTACAAAAACGACATAACTTTATCTAATATTTTGAAACTATATAAGTAGTGGACTTACTTGTGCCAGAATGAGCGTCCAGGTTTATCTACATGCCATCCATCAGGTTTATAAGCAATCCTCATTCGTTCTAAATTTCTAGGGTTTCTATTGTGAAAAACTGTACTTACTAAGGAGGCATTAGTGCTGTTTTGTCGTACACTTTGATTAAATAAAGTCTTCAACATTTTCACTTAGTGAAATTTTGAGGTTAGGTTTTGATTTTAGTGATGTTTAAATTGATGTAAAAATAATACTGCACTTTTATTATAAGAACTTCTTATATTATATAAACAGTTATGATCTTGTTTTTGACAAAAGTTTGTAATTATTGTTTTTGGTTATATTGAGCAAAATCCACTGCTGCCTCCACAAGCAAGTAAGGCCAGTGTTAGCAAACCTTGAGGCATAGATCATATGATACATAAGAAAGTTTCATAAAAGTTTTTATTTTTAAAATTGATATTCATTCTGTTATAATATATATTTATATATATATATATATATATATATAATTTAAATTAAAACATTTTTTTTCAGTATTTAACTTTTAAATACTAATAAAAATTTAAAATAAATTTAGTGAATTTATAGTAAATAAATGTATTATTTAATCTATAAACTCTTAACAAATATTATATAATTTTTTATTCCCATATAAGTTACAATAACTCTATAAAAAGACATTAGTGTTTTTTTTTTTAAAAAAAAACCTATTGGTTTGCATTTTATTAGTGTACAAATATATTCAATGATTTTTTTTTTATAAATTGAGGCTAAATTATTTTCTAGAATAAATTTACAAATCATCAAGTAAAACACAAGTTTGTTAAAAGTTTTATAGGTTTTTTTTCAAAATTTGTTTTGGTTATGTTCTCCATATTACTTATTACAACATTCATTACCTAATTGTTTTAGATATATGTTATTATTTATTATTTTTTTAGAAATATGTTATTATTAAAGATGGGTCAAATCAAGACTTAAAACGTATGCTATTGTAATAAAGACAATATTATTAATTCGCAATAACACTACTACTATTTCAAACAAATATAATTTTCGAATGAATTGAAAATATATTTTTTTAAATTGGTTAATTTTTTTTTAAATTTAAACTGACAAAAAATGATGTAGTATTGTTATTGTAAATTATTATTATTATTATAAATTAGGAAAATTCCAAATTACATTTAACAGAAAATGACATAAGATAATATGTCGAAACGTATGGAAATAATAAAGATTTTGTAAATTTTTCAATTTGATGTATTGCCCTATATATACATAATTTTCTCATTTTTTTATTTAAAGGTTTTCATCAGCATTCTTTTTAAATTTAGTTACAGCTCTATATAATTAAATTAAATTCAAATCATTATTAAAGGTCGATAGTTAGTTTTATTTTTATAACCATAATAATAAAATTATAATAATTTGGCATATAAATTCTGATATGGAAATTTATGATGTTGTATATATATTTAAATTTTAATAATGTTTTTTACGTCTAATTAAAAGTCAAGCTAAAGAAATTAGTGCGTTAATTTAGTGTAATTGTTTATTATTATTATTTGATGGTATGATTTGAAATAAAAATTCATTGCAATTCATTTGCAGCACGTGATTATTGTATTAAAAGCATAATCGTAGCTGAAATTAGGAAATTCACGAATTGCGCAATTGTGCACGTTGCTGCAATCTGTAACAATGTACCGATGCATGTAGGCATCGCATGTGCATTTCTGAAAGTTGTTCGATCGAGGGCCATTGATACCACTGAAATATCTTATATCTTTATTATAACGATAATTTAATCATTTTTCATATACATTCGCACATGTAGATTCCGATTTAAAATTAGTGTTATTAAATGTAAGTACATCGGTGTACTGATTTGGCAACGAGGCACAATATGTCCGCGTGCATGTGACAGAACAACAGTCGGTTTGCGAGCGAGCGAGATATCAGATGTACGTCAAAGAGAAGGAAAGAGAACGCGTGACGCTTCGCACTCGTCCCAGGCAGAAACCACCAAGTGACAAGACGTTGACAGCTCTGCGTGTAAATATAGTGTTTGTGTACTGAAATTAGCAATTTACAGGTAAGAACTACCTGTAATTGTGTCGAAAATAGTAGAAATTGTTATACTATCGGTGAATTTTCGCCTGATGCATAATAAAATTCGTTATTTTATCGTATTTTGGGGGTGCGCACAAGTGAAGTTACCAGCTAAACAAGCCATGCCAGTTATCCAGTGGTGCATTGTTTAGAACGCAGGTGGTGATACGTCGTACGCGTTTCACACATCCAAATCGACGAGTTCAAGCCTATATCGTTTCAATTAGTGCAACAAAAGTGAAAATCTTTAATTTCTAATTGCATTTTCCTAAGTGAATGTCTAATATTGCATATCAATTGTCAGTGTGTGTTTACAACCCTGAGCACGCCCTGTGCTCATTACATCACACGGAGCGTTGCGATTGGCTGTTGCGTTCACGTGACTAGCTTTCGCGATCGCCATTGGCCGTGTGACACGTGAGATCGGTCTGCTGTCGCGGACCATGCTCGGTCGGGTTTGACTCATTTGGAAGTGTGACGCGCGCGTGTCTTTTGAAACGTCGTGTCATTTTACTTAGAACGGTGCTAATTGTAATTGACTAGCTGTAAAAAAATGTTCAATAAATAATATAAAATAAAGATATAGCTGCTTTCATTGTGTTGTTGACTGAAAATTTATGATTTGTGCTATATTAACAAGTGATCGATTTGACGTGTTTTTCTCATACACATACGCGCGTGTGCTGGTAGTCAAAGTGACATTTAAATAGCGCGTGCTGCAGATAAACGCGTCATGTTGTTGTTTACCGTGCTATATCAGAATCATATAAAAGTCACGTGTACGTTTTAGTTTTATTTTCGATTTTTCGATATTGTTGAAAATTGGACTTTTGAATTTGGCACACATATACATTTGCTTTGCTTGCTTGCTTGTTTCGTGTTGTATCAAACGGTTCATTCTGTCATCCGAGGTGCGTTCGTTCGTGTGTTTTCGTCTGGCTCCGTTCGCCCTCGGTGTCCGTTCGCAGCACGATGGTGTTGTTTTGAATCGGCGCTGTGCGGCCGTGCTCTCGTGCTCGCGGCACTCGCGCCTCTAGCCGTTTAGCGCGGATTCGGTGTGCGCGCGGCCGGCGACGTATAGGTCAATCCGCGGCGTACGCGCGCCAGAACGCGATCGTTACACCTGACGTGTATCGTCGTCGTCGTGTATCCCCCGATCCCGATACCAACCACATGCGTTGCTCGCTGTAGCGGCAGCACCACCACATTTCTCGTTTGCGTGCCTCCAATATTATTATAGTTTTAGTTACCTAGGACTAAAATGCGTCCGTCGAGTTTTTCGTGAATCCTAACGTGATTTTCAAATCAGTGATCTGTTTGACAGTGGCAGAGTGCTGGCCGAGCGTCAGCGTGTCAGAGAGCGGCGGGGGGCGACATTTTGGCGAGGTCGGCCGGCGGCGTCATGTCACTGGACACGTTGCTCGAAGCGGCCCGGTACATCGAACAGCAAGAACAGAAACAAAAGCAACAGCGTCTGGCCGCCGCCAAACGACGAACCAGTTCCTTCTGCCGCATCGGTGAGGGAACGAACTTTTATTATTTACACAAACAAATTCATCAAATCAAATCAAATCACATAATTGCATATGCTGCACCACATAGAAATGTGCTTACTGTTAGCTCACGATTGTTATGCATTTTTATTCATATTTATCTCTAGAGCATTGAACTCTACTTAAAGCGGTATTCTGGTTTAGAATTACAAAAAACCTTTTTTTTTTCAAAATCAAATAATTTTTTTTAAAGTTTAACTACTCAAGAATGTGTGCGCAAAAAATCATTCCAAAATTTCAATTATTTCTGGAGATATAGCTATTTAACCACAATAATTCTCCTCTGTTTACGTTTTCTGCAAAAGTTTAAACGCTATTTCCGAAACTGTCTTTCGATAAGATATCCACGATTTCTCAACTTTTACTGAATCGATTTACTTGAATTTTTTACATAGTGCTCTTAATAAACTTCTCTTCACTTCCAAATTCCAGTTTAAACTACTTTTTTAAAAAAAATCTAGAAAATCAAAAAAGTTGTAAAAAATATTTTTGTCAGTCAGTATTTTGTGCAAAAACAATAAAAGTTTTTTTAGTAACTTTTACTCATTCTAGTACGTAGTTCATACAGTAGCTTTATTATTCTAGATTAATAATATGTATAATAAATAAATTCGCTGAAATCATGGGTATCATAAGATTTCAGTTCTTTGAGACCTTCTACTTCGTCACCATTCAAAATTAAAACTGCATGACTATTTGAATTTTTTCACTCAAAACATTAATTTTAATAATTTGTAAAAGAAATTAATTAATGTCAAATACTTACCTTTACTCCCACCCAACATTAAGTGTATTTTTAGTATTTAGAAAAATCGTTAACTTTTTGGATTTTATTATTTAGAACATTTTGGATTCAAAAATTGTACTCCCCTCCCGTGGGTGATATTTAAAATTACTATTCCTCTCCTCATCCAACATCACGTGTATTTTTTGTGCTAAAATAATCGTAAACTATGTTTTTTTTTTTGAAAAATTTTGGGATTTTTTGCTATAATATTTTGTGATCATATCATATGTCGAAAATTAAAACTGCATGACTATTTGAATTTTTTTCACTCAAAACATTAATTTTAATAATTTGTAAAAGAAAATCTAGTAAAAATTATTTGCCTTTCAAAAGTTGCACAAAATTCATGCCTCTAGGCCAGAATACCCCCTTAATGCATTAGACCAGGGCTTCTTAAACTTTTGTCATTCGCCACCTCATTTGTTATTGCGAGTTTCTTGACGATCCCACAAAAATATAAAAGAACAAGAAATAATATTTTTATACACATGCAGAATTAGTTGTAAAACTACAAAAATCTAGACGATATAAAAAATAATACTAAAGGGTCCGCCATACAACTTTTCTTTATTGGTAGCAATAGAACATTTTGCCAGCCATTTAAAAGTTAAACAGCCATTTCGATGAAATTATTTTTGATTATTAACCAGAAGGATTGTACTTTCAAATAGAATAGATTTAGATTGAGAAAATATTCAGTAGTTTATATATATAGCATTTTCAAAAAAAAAAAAGTTATCTGACGGACCCTATAATACTAAAAACCTAGTGATGTTATAAAATGATATAAGATATATTTGATATCAAAATCTTTCCCCAAATGTTGTCGTGACCCATAGTTTAAGAAGCCCTGCATTAGACTCTTCTAAAATTATATAAGAAAATTAAACAAGTATATGCATAAACAAGAGGACAGCAAGCTACATTTAAAAGTCTATATTTGGTTTCTTCTTTCGCATTGTGAAATATGATATTGATTATTTTATATTCTCTTGACAAATAATTATCAGTACATATTTTCTACATCCTACTTTGGAATGTGTAACACGTATATTAATAATATGATAGGTTTATCTAAAACAATGACTATATTTCAATAACACACTTGCAGATTAAAATTACTTTTTGATTCTCTTATTAATCATTCCTGTTATGTAAAGCTTTCTCATTATCCACGAAACCCGATTCTTTCGATTTATAAATAAATCGAACAATTCAGATATAATTCTCATTTATCAAATATATTTTTAATTCGTCCACAAATCAGCATTTCGTATTTTAATCAACGTACCACGTGAATTCTATATAATAATTTCTACGGTCACATTTACGATACCGCGTGCTTCATGAAGTTGCGCTGCGTTTATATTATATATCGGTTTTATATTGCTATCATGTGGTGATCAGATGTTCTTACAAGATGGAAAACTGTTATATAAAACTTTGTTTATGTAAATGAATTATAAATATTTCGACATTTATTGACGAGACTGTTATAAACAGACCAAGGGATTTAGTGACAGATAAGTCAAAACATTGATAAGCGACCAAAATTAATATATGAACTTTGGGAAATTTACTCTTGGGGGGGGGCGTCCATTAATTACTTGAGCGAGTTTTTAAGGATTTTTGGATTCCCCCTGCCCTTTGGTAATACATGATCATATTCAAAATTAACCCCCCCTTCCCCACCAAACATCACGTGTATTTTTAGTTACGTGAAAAAACTAACATTTTTGAATTTTTTTGAAAATGTTTGAACGTTTTTAAAAAAAAATAGTTACAAAATAAATACACGTGATATCTTACTATACCCCTCTTTCCCCCACGTTATATTTCGTGATTTTTTGGCAAACCCCTCCGCCTTCCCCTAAAAATCTCACTTGGGGGACTTAAGTATTTAAAAATTACAAACCCTTCCCACAACCATCACGTGTATTTGTAGTATGTTTCGTGTTTTTTTTTGCAAAACCCCCCTCCCCCTAAAAACCTCACTTGGGGGACTTTAGTATTTAAAAATTACAAACCCTTCCCACAACCATCACGTGTATTTGTAGTATATTTCGTGATTTTTTGGCAAATCCCCCCTCCCCCTAAAAACTTCACCTGGGGGACTTTAGTATTTAAAAATTACAAACCCTTCTCACAACCATCACGTGTATTTGTAGTATATTTCGTGATTTTTTGGCAAACCCTCCCCCCTCCCCCTAAAAACCTCACTTGGGGGACTTTAACATTTAAAAATTATAAACCCTTCCTACAATCATCACGTGTATTTGTAGTGCTAAGAAAAATCAAACTGAGATTTTTTTTTGAAAAATTTTGGATTCTTTGCTATAAAATTTTTTGATTATATGTCAAACACCTGCCCCCTTCCCCCCATCCACCATTAAATATATTTTTAGTATTTCAAAAATTGTTAACTTATTGGATTTTTTTATGTAAAAAATTTCCGATTTAAAAATTGGACTTAATATGAATTTTGTCGCCGGAGCGGCGGCATCCGAGTGGAAAGGGTTAATACTTTTAATTGTGAACATTGTTTACCAAATAAGAATATCAAATAATTCAAGAAGTTTATTCAAATAGAAAATATTGTTAATTATTAATATATCTTATTAACTTTCCGTAGAGTAAGTTATTGCAATCGTCCAAATGTCGAAAATTTACATTTTTTGCGTATCTTTACGTTTCATAGGTTTCTGAACATTATGGCATACCGTAAAAAAATTGATGTGTGTGTGTATGTATGGATACAATTTTTCGTCCACGTTCTTGGGAGCACGCATCAACCGATTTGAATGATTCAAAAAGCAATCGATTCCTATTGATCGAGAGACGTGCTGATTAGTTTTTGGCAAAGGCAGGTCCAGCCGTTACCGAGATAGGAAGCAGAAAGTGCAGAAAATGGAAATTGGTTTTTGAGAGTAGTAGTATGGAGAGCATCCGATTTGAATGATTCAAAAAAAATCAATTTGTAATGATTAGAAAACAAAGGATTAGTTTTTGGCAAAGACAGGTCTAGACGTTTCGGGGATAAGTAGCTAAGAGTGGAAAAAGTGGCAGTGCAGCAAGGCAAAAAATTCTTCCCCCAAAATAAAAAAAAAAATTTAGTTTACCCGTTTGTTTTAAGTATCAAAAATGATTCCGATTTCAATTTTAATTCAAACTAAAATTCTAAAACTCTTTTATATACTAGAAATAAATAATTTTAACTTTGCAATTCAGTTTATATAATTCTTAGAAATATGAGATAAGATCCTTCACTCTAACTCCCCTTCATAAAGTTCTGTTCATTTACTTTCGTTTTATTATTGTAAATTTAAATAAACGTCACTATCCAATTCATAAAACCTTATATTTTATCTATAAAATACGAATAATGAATGTTACAGTATTATAATAATCATTTTTTTTATTTCACTTTATTTTAGCAATCAGAAATACCAGAATAATTTCTATGAGCTAAACTGTACATTGAAATAAGTATGATATTATAGAAGATAATCCAGTGATCTATCTTACTTAGTTTACATAATAATCTATTTGAAAACATTAATATTCATCGAATATTTCATTACTGCATTGGAAGTTCCAGCAATTTGCCTTAAGGCACGATGCCATATACCACTAGTTTATACATATATTTTATTATTATTATATTTCATTAATAGAATTACAAAGTTTGTAGATAGTTTTACCCAAATATGAGAAATTCCTAATTTTACAAACCCCTATCATTTCCGACGATGTGTGGAAAATCGATAGTGACCTTACAGTAGGGTCAAATTCAGGATAGACCTCTGACTGTGCTATTATGAACCCATCAGCGTAAATAATTCTATTTCACATTTTTTCATAAATGATTATTACCCTGATCTATAATATATTTGAGAAATGTTAGCAGCTAGTATTTCAGAGATAGAATATTTTTTATATAATTTTAGTTTCACAGTGAACGCAAAATATTAATAGTTAAAAAGACAAATTATAAAATTATAAAGTTTGTAATAAAATAATGGTGTTACTTTCATAATTTCTCAATACAAAGTATCTATAAAGGTATTAAATTACATTTTGTCTTCAACGAAGCTTTTATGAGAGCTATTATAATTATGTGTTAAAGATGATATAATAAATAACTACAAAGTCTTGTAAAAAGTTCATATTTTTTTTAATAATTTATTATCTTGGTGTCTGGATAAATCCTTATTGGCAATAAAAAAATTAAATACATCATCAGAGCAATATTGAAATATAAATAAATAGATAAATTTAATTCAACAAGAATTATGTTAACTGGTAAAAGTTGCATGAGTAAAAAAAGTAAAATAAAAATGCATGAGTATATAAAACACAGAACTATCTTTTATACTTTTTATTAAAGCCATTGCTTTTAATATTATATTTTTTATTTATTTTATTTCATTTATTTAATTTATTTTTACAATAACCAAAAATGACAAACTTTCTTTGTACATAAATATATATGCTGTTTATAAAATTAATTTAACAATAATTATATTAATTTTTATTAATGTACATGGTGCACATGTGCAAGAAATGCACTAATGTGTAAAAAATGGAACAATTTTTATTTAACTGTCTAATGGAAATTTAATAATTTACCTTGAAGCAATTGTTTCTAATAGAATTATTTATATTTTTCAAATTGAACCACTAACACTTGACAAAATTTTTTTAGTGAGAAAATATTTAATAAAATGTCTTGAGGTTAATTTTCTTCTCTTGAATAAAAGTTCTTAAATATATTTTTCTTCAATATTTTCTTAAATATAATTTTTTTTTCTTTATCAAATTTTAATTAAAAATTATTATTGAGTTCTATTTATTTCTATTACACTTTTATTTGTGATGTATATACATTTTTTTGATATATTGAGTTTATATTGTTTTGGAACAATTTTTAATTTTAATTAAAATGTATTTTACTTTCTAATGGGTTTGCTTAAATTGCTATAATTTTTATTGGTTTGCCTAATTTGGTATAATTTTCAATTTTTAGATTTGTTATTAATATCAATAAAAACTTTTTGTAAAGTTCTACAAGTTACGAACGTACTGTAAATTTTTGTATACTTAAAATTATTTGTTCATTTTTTTATTGCTCAAGCCATAAAATTTTTAAATATTCATTAAATTACCTGTAATAAAATATGTAATTGAACAGTTCATTTTGCACCAGCAATTGTGCATATGCATTTTTAAACGAGAACATAATTTAAGATCAATTATCTTCAATTTAGTTTACATTTTGCTCGTTGTGAACAAATTAAGTTTTTTTTTCAAATTTTAGCAAGTTTTCAGAATTTTCAAGAAAAAAGCAATATTTTCAAAGTTTTCATAAAGTTCTTTTCTGTAAAATATCGAAAATGATTCGGACTTCATTTTTAGAAATATACAAAGTTTTAAATTCTAAAAAATCTACAGCTCACTCACTTCTGTACTTAAAATACATAATTTTAACTTTGCAATTCAGCTTATATAAATCTTATAAATACGAAATAAGGTCCTTCATTCTAACTCAGCCCGATCAGATTTTTTTCAAAAAATCCTTAAAAACTCGCTCACGTGATTAATGGACGCCCCCTAAGTTGTTTGTACAATACGTCCAATTTATTGAGTATTTATAATAATCTATTTGAAACAATTGTTATTAATTATTAAATAATTTTCATTGATTATTGATTATTTTCATTACTCGAATGTTCGAATTCTTTTAAATATTAGACAAAGGTCCTTCATTTTAAGTTCGATTGATTAAGTTTTGTTTATTTACTTTTCTGTAAACATATATAAGTTACAGTATTTATAATAATCTATTTGAAAATATTTAATATTCATCGAATATTTCATTACGATACGGGAAGTTCCAGCAATTTGCCTTAAGGCACGATGCTATGCCCACTAGTTTAGTTTTTATTGTCCACGATCCATAACAGTAAGTTGGTTGAGTGAGAAAAAAGCTTCGCAGTATTAAAAATTACAATATAAAACACGCAACAGTAAGCTTAATACCCCAACCAACAATAATCCAACGATGTAACCAAAACAGTGCGACTTTACATAAATAAATAATAAATGTAGAGTTAAAATTGCCTGCGATGCGAAGTAAAACGGTTGTTCCCGCGTTCCTTATCAATAGACCCATCCACCGGTACTAATCTAGGAAGTAAATATACAACAAGGAAATTTATGTCCCCGCCTAGATTCGCTAAAATATATTTTTATTGCCGGCACATCATTGTGATTCCGGATTTTATTACATTTTATATTCGATATGACGGCAAAGGCGACGGTGACGGTGGTTATGGTGACGGGTTCCCTGGTTCCCTCGTAGTACCGGGTCGGAGGAATGCACGACGAGCAGCTGTTGCATGGACACAAGATACATTTTTGTAATTGTGAGAATATGAGAATGTTCAAATCGATTATGACAATGCGTTGTTTATAATATGTGTTATGTGTATCTGTAGATATTTTGAGGATAGACGGATTCTGTTTTCGTTTAAAAACGAAACGACATTAGCGGTGCATGGCATCGTGCCTTAAAAAATTTTGATTTTTTACAAATTTCGAAATTTTTGTTTTAATTTGAAAATTTCAAATTTAATGATGCAATATATTTTTCGATCATTTTCGATCCTACACATATTTTGCGGTGAGTATGAATCAAAGGTTTTTTGAATCACTCAAATCGGTTGTTAGGTGTCGAAAATGTCGAGGACGTTTGTTTGACGATTTTTTGAATTAATCTAATCGGATGGTCCGTTCTCTCAAGAAATAAATGACCATTTTTACTCTTTGCGCTCCATGCCTCGAAAACGACTCGATACCTCCGAAACGGCAAGACGTGCCTTTCGAATGTTTTTTCAATCGGTTATCCCATACTGTCGAAAATGTCCAGGACATTTTTTTGAACCATAAAAATAAACTTGAAAATTAAAAATCTTGGTACGGAAACCAATCAAATTTGCACAAAATGTGTACTCATGATAGTAATTTCTATAAAATATCTGATAATTTCATGTGCATATGTCCAATAAACATATTTGACTGCCAAATGACATTTTTTTTCAACTTATTTTTATTGAGAGTCCATAACCGCTAGACCTGCTTTCCCAAAAATTCAATCAGTTGTTCATCTTGTCTATACAAGAAAAAAAATTTTTTGAATAATTCAAATCGGACGCTCCTTCCTCAAAAACTGAATTACCATTTTTTCACTGTTTGCCTCGTATCTTCGAAACGTCTGGACCTGCCTTTGCGAAAAACTAATCAGCACGTCTTCTTATTAATAGGAATGGAATGGTTTTTGAATCATTCAATTTGGTTGGTCCTTGTTCTCTAAATCGTGAATGAAAATTTGTATCCGCACGACACACGCACGCGCACACACACATATACTCTCATTTTTTCTAAGGTATGCCAAAATGTTCAGAAAACTTCGAAACGTAAAGATAAGCAAAAAAAATTGATTTTCGATTTTTTGAGACTTACCCCAGGGGAGAAAGTTACAAAAAAATTGAACTTTTGCATATTTGCAATGACCTTTCATATGTCCATACCCTCTGACTTCTAAACTTAATAATCGATATAGAACGTTATTTCCTGATTTCTATAAATAATGATCAAAATAAAGACGTAATAAGCGAGAAAAATCAAGTTAGAAACACCGATATAGAACGTCAATTAAAAATGATGTCTGACTGCTGAAGAAATAATGAGCACATCGAAGATTTTCATTTATTTTCATCAATCGTTATACTTGTTATATTATTAGTTTAGTTTTTTTAATGAAATTATATTATTATATTCATTCATTATTGGCTGTGATATCAGTTTCAACCATATTTGATCTAAGTTAATTTTGAATAAGGGTATTTAATATAATAAAAATAATTAATAATTATACGGGATCCGGTTTCAAATGTATTTTTGTATATTGAATGCCAATTTCTTGACAAAAAAACATTTAGGCCAAAAATAAAATTACTATAATTATGACAAAAAAAGTTCATTTTGTATATTTTTTATATGCCAAATATCAATTAGACCAACATAAGGCAGTACTAGAAAAAACTGCTCGTTTTTATGAAGGCATAAAAACTTTTTTTTTTCAAAAAAATAGTGGTTTCTTAAATAAGGTTTTATAAATAATGGCTTTTTATATACATATCAAGATATTTTTTATGTAATTAGTACGAAAACAAAATTTGTCGATTATGCTGCTACAGAAAAATGCAGTAATAAAATTCATGTGCATCGTAAAACAAGCAATAAATATGGACATGATTATGAAATAAAAAGGCAAATGGCATTTGTGCCTAATTGCTGGAATAATAAGCAAATTACTGGAACTGCCTTAAAAAGCTCAAAGTTTTTTTTTGAAAACTTTGAATAATTAAATTTTTGAAAAAAAATTAGTCTTTTTCTTGAAAATATTTTTTTTTGTTTCGTTTTTTGAATTATTCAAGTCGGTTAATCCGTGCTCTCGAAATCGTCGACGAAAAATTGTATCCGCACACACACACACATATCAATTTAATGTTTAAAAACATTTGAAACGTAAACATATATACAAAAAAAATATTATTGATTTTTTACTTTAAATACGAAATAACTACTAATTAACTATTCAATTTTATTTATAGCAGAAATAAAAATTGTGAAGATGTTAAACGAAAAAAATGGCGTTGAAAACAAGATACAAAGGCTGAGGCATAGAATAGAAGTAGCAAGTATAAAGTATAAGAATCTGCTTTCAGACACATGATTAGAATCACGTAATATAATATTTTATATCTATACAAATGAGCATATCAGTATTTTTTATTTTCCTTTATTATAATACAGTGGGAACCGAGAAATAAATACTCAGTACTAGATCATCAATCATTAATAACATATACAGTGGAATTGAAAATGATGAAAACCTGTTGGTTAATCTACTGTATTAATTCAGATATCTCAGTGTTAATAAGTTCAGATTCACAGGAGTCTTAAATGAAATAATTTATATATATTTTTTTAATAAATGGGAATGATGGTGTTGCAGAAACTCATCAACGTGGATCATAAAAACCGAAATCTGTTTCAAAAATTGAAAATTCACTTGATAAAATTTCTTAAGAATTTGCCCTTATTAGTTTTGAGAAACCACAGGTCGAGTCGTTTCTTTAATTAGCAAAAATTGAAAAAAATGTGTGCGTTTTTGCAAAAAAATCTAGTAATATAAAAATTCTTGGAAACATAATTTAACAATAATGCTGAATTGCTGACTACCTTACTATTGGCAGGGCAGTTTTTTTTCGGAATTAAGTGATAAAATTTTTTATGACTTCAGTAAAGTTCAAAATCCACCCTAAACTTAAAAATTCGGTTTATGTAACGTAATTCAAAATATGTCAAGAAAATTTTCAAAAATTAAATTACGTTACGTGAAGTTCTAGTAATTTGCCTTAAGGCACAATGCCACTACTAGTGTTGTAGATTTTTTGTATTGATTATAACTTGTATTCTAACTAATTGCTCCTTTTCTATGTATCATGCTCCTATCTCAAATTTGCACGTGTCAACGGATAATCGTTTGGTCCGGATTAGACCTTTGTCTAGGTGTAATGAACTTTTTTTTTACAAAGTATTTTTTCTTTGTTAAAATGAAAACTGTGTTTTTCGATAGCCATCAAGTTAACACGCACGAATCAACTCTAGCGTGACAGAATCCAAGGAGTTACTTCTAATAATGTGAGAGCTGGGAGCAAAATATTTTTGAGGAACAATGTGTTAAATAGAGTAATGTTTACTTTATATGAATTCTGCACGAATTTGAAATATCTCGACATGAAAAACTAGCTTCGGAGATTCTTTTGAGGTTGATATTTTTGTTATTGAGATTAATTTTTTGAGATTGACATTTTTATATTGTCATTTTTTATATGACTTATGATTGAGCTATACGGTATAGAGATTTTTTTGTGATTGAAGTTTTTTATGTTGAGATTTTATGAGGTGGAGACTTAGTTTCTGAGGTGGAGACACGTTTTGTCTGATGTGGTGACATGTTTGTAAAGTAAAACTTTTTTAGGTGCGACTAGGGTGTAAATCCATACAAATGCAACGGAAGTTACGCTCGATCTTGTTCGTCATTCGCTCTCAATATGTGTCGATTGTGATTAGTCGTCGTGTATGTGAATAGAGATCTGTCGTTGTATACGTACCTGAATCAACCTGATCAAGGTAGATAAATAAACATTTTAAAGTTACATCGTAGTACAAATCTTGATTTAATGAAAAATGCCTAAATCAGAATATTTTACCATGTTCCTTGAAAATAATAAAACAAATTAAACATTTGTGCCACGTAGAAATTATATAACTAGCTTTGAAGTTATTAAAATGGAAAATATTTTTTAGGCAAGACAGATGTTACAGCTGTTCAAAGAATGAGATTATATCGCCAGCGAAAAAGTAAAAGAAATACAAGCAGTCAATGAATGTATGTTTATTTTAATTACATGAAGTTCTTCAAACACAATTACACGATGAGTGAAGTTGCGAAAACAATATTTCTTTAGGCGTTGTTTAACATAATCCACTGTATGAACGAATATTATAAAATTTATTAATCAGCAATTACTTCATTTCTCTAATGAAGGTTCAAGTCCTGAATGCTAATTACAATGACACACCGATCATGTCATATTTGAAGTATGACTTTAATTACATTGTTTTTAAATATTATACATATTTTTAATATCATTATAAATATATAATTTATAATTTGTCATTATATAAATGTGTTTAATGGTTGGTAGTAATAAATGTGTGCATCACGAGTGTTACCATACTACGGATAAAAATGATTCAAAATTGTTATATGATGTATTTATTTTTACTTAAATGCCATCTTGTGAACCTTACGCGCACTCTTTTTTCTGAGGTGGTGACATGTTTTTTTCTGAGGTGGTGACATGTTTTTTTTGAGGTGGTGACATGTTTTTCTCTGAGGTGGAGACTAATTTTTTCTGCGGTGGAGTCATTTTTGGGATTCTACTTATCAGATACGTTGTTACGCAACTCTAGAGGAACTAACAAAGTATTAATACACATTAAGGGGCCAATTGTCGTATAAAATAGAAATGTTATGGTAATGCTTGCTTCGAACTGTCAAAAAGCTATGTATTTGCTGTGCGATCAGGCATTGTACATATGAAAACTAACATAGTGACATCCTAAAGTTGCACTTATGATAAAATTATTATTTGACATTTGTGCCTTTTGGGGGTTAATACGTAGCTTTTTGACAAAGTTAGTTGGCAACTCACAGGAACATAACATTTCTAGTTAATTCGTAAATTGCCTCCTAAAAACGCTAGTAGTTATCTTTTTTTTAATTTTATATTTGAATAAAAGAATCCCAGCCCCCATACAGAAAGTTACTGGTTTGTATGTTAATACGATACGTTACGCGTCTATTATTTACATTATTACAAGACTCGGAACAAAATAATGTAAAGAGGAAAAAACGCATAATTTTTATATTTTATAGAAAATCATTCATTCGAAAGACATGTGGTCATCTTTCGACATAAAAGGGACACCCTACATACACTATATTTATTTATAACATCCAGCAGTAGGGACGCCATATAGAGAAAGGAAAAAGGTCAAATGTGTTTATTTTATTATTTGAGGTGCGTTAACTGTGGATTTTTGTTAATTTATTCCTTCTTGGTGAACATCTGGTAGTTGAGAATGGATAATATATATTATTTGGTTGAGCCCTTGGTGTAATTATTGACTTCTCGTAGGGCAAGTTATTCAAATGCGAATAAAACAAAAGGAAAAAAATAAATATGCCTTCAAGTTTAATAGAGATTTTAACATAATTATATTTATTGCTAGATATTATTATTTATTTAAAACATTCAGTATTCATTTGGATGATTCATGCTAACATCCAACATTATCAACATGATATTTTGTCAATATTTGTTACTAAAGTAAATAACCGAATATTAAATATAATTTAAGTTAAAATTAATATATGAGAATTTTCAAAATATACTGACCTGTAAACATTTTAACAATAGCATGATATTCATTCTATCTAATATATTTTTTCTTGTTCTAATTGATCTTGTTTTTTTTTTTAGAAAAAAATCTTAAATCGCTATAATTTTGTAACCGTAATAGCTGTAATTTATAGCTGTAATCAGTTTGTTATTAATTTGCGTTTCTCGAAGAGGAAATCTCAATAAAAGCAACTTTCTTTTTAAATTAAGTACACTCTTGAACTAGTTATATTTTCAATATAGAAGTTTTATTAGATATTTTTTAAATTAATAATACACAATATAATAAGATGCCTTTAGAAAATTGCTAGAACATCCCGTTCCCCGATTCAAACTTTTTAAAAGCTTTATATTTAGTGAAATTTTTGAAAAAAAATTTTTTTTGAGAATTGTGTATTTGTTAACATTTGTAAAATTTGTAAAATGTGCTAATGACAATTTTTGAAAACTTTAACGTTTTTAAACAACTGAATTGCCTTTTTGTACTTTTGAACCTGCGTTTGCCAAAAACTGTTTGACAAAAATCAAATGTTTGTTGAATCATTAAAATCGCACTTTGGAAAACGTCAGTGAAAATTAGTATCCGCACATACATACATACGCGCGCGCACACACACGCATTTTTTCTAACAATAAGGTATATGCCAAAATGTTCAGAAATCTTTCAAACGTAAAGATATATAAAAATTTTCATTTTCCATTTTTGTGCGATTACTATGACTTGCCTACATGATTTTTATATGCACTTTCATTAAATAATATAAAAAACGCAATTATTTTATTTCTTTATAAATATTTCATCTTTCATTAAAACCTGGAGGTATACATATCCAGGTTCCAAAATGTTGAAAATGGAAATGTATTTCTAATAAATCAAATATAAAATTTATGTGGGCTCTCAGGGGCATGCGAGCCAATATAATGGCTAAATAATGGTGAAAACTTGTGTCAGCAAAAGGATAAAACTAGGTGTAAGTGACATTTTGACCTTAAGGCAAATTGTTTAAATGGAATTTTGAAATTTTGACGCAGCTTATTATTCAAAACCTAAGTTTTCTTGTAATTTAGCTACCTTTTGCATCATACAAAGAAATAATCACTGTACAAAGAAAGTTTTAACCCTTAACGAACAATACAGTCAGAAAATAAATTTGTATATTGGTCAACAAGCAATCTTAGACAAATTCAATTTTATTCAAATCCAATAAAGCGATATTAATTATGCAACTTTTCTCGCTTTCTCGAAAATGATGCACTTGATTTCTTGAAATTCCGTTGACCTACCGGGCATAGTTTTCGTTAATCAGGCTCATTCGTTAAAAGTTTGAAAAATCATATATTTTTTAATTTCGGTATCAAACGATTCAGGATGACGTTAAACGTCAAGAAAACTTAAAATTAAATAATCAGGTTTTCCAAAGAAAACAAAGTAATGAAAATAAAACGCTTTCTTCAAAATATAGTGATATACTTTAATGTTACTTGTTTTGCTTTCTAGAGGCAAGAGACTTTATTTTGCATAGTTTTTAACATGAGCATAAAAATGGCGGATATATCATATGGTGGGAGTAAAAACACTATTACCAACATCACTAATATTAATGGCGGGACATTTGAATTATAAATGTATATATAACATTACATTTAACATCATAAGATTTCATTATATAAAAAATTTGACAAAACAATTTTGTCCAAGTCCTATGTTTTTTAATCTGATAGCTGTTCACAAAATATGATGTTGCAGCATTTCGCCGCCTAGATTTAATATTTTGCTCCATTCGCCACTGGCCCATCTTTATATTTAATTTACACGTTATTAGCGGAGGAAGCATTTGATAATTTATTTTAATGTTACTATGTTACTTCTTTCGCTTTCTAGAGACAAGAGATTTTATTTTACATAGTTTTTAGCATGAGCATAAAAATGGCGGATATATCATATGGTGGGAGTAAAAACACTATTACCAACATCACTAATATTAATGGCGGGACATTTGAATTACAAATGTATATATATAACATTACATTTAACATCATAAGATTAAGATATAAAAATTGTGACTAAACAATTTTGTCCAAGTCCTATGTTTTTTAATCTGATAGTAGTTCACAAAATATGATGTTGCAGCACTTTGCCGCCTAGATTTAATATTTTGCTCCATTCGCCACTGGCCCATCTTTATATTTAATTTACACGTTATTAGTGGAGGGAACATTTGAAAATTTCTTTATATTCCTCGAAGCGTGCACATTTTTCTGTTTGGCTAGAATGAGTTTGCGCAATGACTAAAGTCGGGACAAGCACGGAAGGTGCACGAGACGAGGAGTACCTACACTCTGCACACTTTATACACTGCGCACTGCACAGGCCGAGCACATGGCACGCGGAATACAAACGTTTGTTTTAAGTTTTAGCACACAGCACAATTGCAATGTAATTACACCTGGGGTTCAATAACCGAACGAGGTTTTACCTGCTGTTGTGACATCGTAATCCGTCTTTGGAAACGACAATGCTTAATCATTTTTAAATTTCCGAACCAGGAGTTGGTTTTCGACAGAAAATCCGACTTGTTTTTCCATATCAATTAGAATACAATACAATCTTATGAGCTATTTTGCTTATAAATTGTGATAAATTTTACTACATCGATAGTTGGAGAATCATTTGAATGAGTTATTCGCCAATTTTGTTTATTATGGTAGTGCTAAAGGTTCTCTATATTATCTTTGAGCTTCCTCTTCAGTCTTCTGAAATTGGTGTCTGAAGACTGATCTGAAGCTGAGTGACTAGAGAATTTGAATGATGTTCTAGTTTATGGAAATGTTTGACATTGTTGATTCTTATAACTCTGTATATAAATTGAATGTGAAGATCATCTTGCCTGGTTGCTTACGAACCATGGAGCATTATAAATCCGTCTCAAAATTCTAAACTGGGTTGATTTACCTACAATTGGATGCCATAAGTTCATATTAGTTTTATCACCTTATAAATTACCAGTTTATTATCAAGAGATATAATTGACTTGCTAATTTTATGTTTTTTTGACGTTTCAAGTCATTTGAAATCCAATGAGACCAGATTTGAAAAAAGTATGTCTGTATGTATGTGTGCCGAATTTTAACCATTCGTCGACGTTTTCTCAAAAACAGCTGGATCGATTTCTAAACTGGAGGAGTTTGTTTTCGATAGTAAATCCGACTTGCTAATTTTGTTTTCTTGTCGTTTCAAGTCATTGGGAATGCAATGAGACCAGATTTGAAAAACGTATGTGTACCAAATCTTGACCTTTCGTCGAACTTTTCTCAAAACGGCTGGATCGATTTCAAAACTTTAAAAGCCATTTCGTAGGGATTAGCGTTTACCAGTTTTGTGCGATGATCGGCTACGTTATCTCTTTCTAGTTAGAAGAAAAGTGTACAATTTTTAACTTCCCATAGGGTAAGTTATAGTAATCGCAAAAAAAAACAAAATGAAATTTTGTATATAAATTTACCTCTCAAATGTTTCCGAACATTTTTGCATACCTTAGAAAAAATGGATGTATGTGTGTGTGCGGGTACAAATTGTCGTCCACGATTCGGTTCTTGAACATTTCAATAATTCAAAAATATTCGATTCTCATTGATAAAAAAGCTGATTAGTTTCTGGCGAAGACAGGCCCAACTGTCTTTGCCTTTAGATACGACGCTGCTAGTTCGTTCATGTTTTAGCCCTCTTGAAATCTTGAAAGTGATATCTTGAATAGAGTTTAAAAATTAAAAACTTCGAAAGATATTAATTGGCAATCGTGCTGATACGTTATTTATGATAAATTTTGTATTAGATTTCGTAGTCAGAAATGACATTTTGTAATATTATAGACCTACAATCATATAGATTCATCAAAGTTAAAAATTACTTCGCGAGCATGAGTGATTCTAATCAGAATCTATGTCGAAGTATATGAACGTTCGGTATTTTGTCGGTAGCTACTGATTACAGTTGATGTTCACGCTTAATTCAAATATATTATTAGAACTACGAGATGGATAGAATGAACAAATTAATTTATATATTTTTCCTAACATTTATAGAATCATGCTATATTTTTTATATAATTAATTTATAATTGAACTTCGATTTCTTAAAAAAATGCTTCATACAAAAATGAATCTTTTAAATATCCTATTTTACATCAATGATAAATTCAATGTTTAATATTTATTATTAAATTACACTAATGCTACATAAAAAATTCCTAAGCCCAAATATTAATTTTGTTTAGTAAGTAATTGTTAGTTAAATGGTATAGAAAATTGCCATATTTTTGTTATAATTAATTTATAAATTATACATCTCTCAATCTGATAAAAAAATCACAGCATCAAAAAGAGAATAAATTGCAGAATTAATTAAAACTATATAAATCTTACAAATGGGTTAAATATAAAGTAATGGAAATGACATAATTCAAATAGAAATATGAACTGTCGATTGCAAAAGTGAATTAAATACTATTTAAAGACAGTTTGTTGGAAAAAAAAAAAAATTATTGAAAGAATTACTGTTGAACATTAATGACAGAATTAACTATTAATTTATTCATTCATTCTGAATTATATAATTCAGATTTTTCATAATCGAATTCAAAAAGTTATTCTTTATCTATTAAAAGAAATTGTACATTTAAAGATTTTCCCTATTATGCTGACATATAGTGAGATTTGGAAATTAAAAACAAAATGAAATTTTCAAAATTGATCTTTCTCCTTTATGAATAACGGCACGATGCAACATATACCATTAGTTTATTTATTTTTTGTGCAATTTTTAATTTCACATGCATAAATTAAGAAAGACAATTTAAGTCTTTGCATTCAAGAATCTTCAACATGGAACAACTTCTAAATTCATTATCAAAACACAATTATCATCATGTCCTATACGACACTTGTATATTTTTATCAGATTTTCAACAGTGTCTCAAAAGTTCAAAAAAAAAAAAAAAAAATAGTCGGACCTTCGTCAATTTATCAACCTCGATTGTATGGGAAGATGCAACTTGTAAGATTTATGTGTTTGTTGTTCTGTTTCTTTTGACTTTTATTGCGAGGGTCAGACTTGACATTTTTGGCCGAAACATCGTTAGGTATGTGCGCTGCAGGTTTTAGTTGTACGTTTCACGTTTCACGTTGCACGCACCTCCTACGCAGGTCGACGGTTTAAATTTATACATACATACTTGAGAAAAGAAATTTTGAAACCATATTAACACTTTGGCTGCCAACTAAGAGATAATTCGTTGATTGCGTTATCGAGCGCAATCTGCGAGTTATCTCGTAGAAATATAATATTTGGACACATTTTTTTTAAATTTTGATGAAATCTATGCTCTAAAAATAGAGCTTTTGGTAATATAATGTGATTAATAAGATTTGACATTTTTTGCCGCATTTTTTAAATTTGTCGCTGCATTTAACGTGTTGAAGGCCGCTACATAGTTATGCTATTGTTGCACTGGCTTAAATCTATTTTTTTTTTATTTGAGTTTAGTTAGGTATGAGAGATCGTACCAAAATATCTATACAATAGTATATGTTTAATTTGTTTGTTTGTAGTTTAAATTCTTGAATTCGGTGCAGAGAAATCATATATGAATATTATTCAGCTACTGAATTAAAACAAATACAGAAGAAATTTGCATTCTTATAATACATCTTGTTCAATTATTTTCTTGTACATTCCTAGCATGATAACAATTTTTCACGACCAGGAATTAAGGTAATAGCAGTTTTTACATAGAAATAAATTTTACTTAAATCCACAAAATACTTGATTTAGGAATGTGTAATCCTCAACTTTTTAACTCTCAAGTTATTGTAATCATCCAAATATTAAAAATGAAATTTTTTACATATCTTTAAGTTGCAGAAGATATTAAACATTTTGGCATACCTTACCAAAAATGGATGTATGTGTGTGTATGTAGGGATACAATTTTTCGTCCACGTTTTTGTTAGCACGGATCAACCGATTTGATTTATTTAAAAAACATTCGATTCCTATTGATGAGACGACGTGCTGATTAGTTTTTGGCAAAGGCAGGTCTAGCCGTTAAAAAAGTGCCAAAAATGAATATTAAGTTTTCGAAAACCGATTTGAATGTTTCAAATTAAAAAACATTTTATTTGTATTGACGTAATAAAGAATTGATTAATTTTTTGAAAAGGCAGATCTAATGGTTTCGGAAATCCAGAAAATAGGGTTTTAATACAGTGCCGCTTGGCAGTCGACGAAATTCAGATATTTTCGAGGGAATGGATCAACAAACTTGAATGGTTATCACAAACTATCAAGAAAGTTAAAAAAAAAATTCAATTTTCAAAAAAAAAATTGTATTCAAAAAAATTCTGTTTTCAAAAAAATTCTGTTTTCAAAAAATATGTTGTTTCAAAAAATTTCAATTTTTTTAAAAAAATCTAATAATTTTAAGACATTTTTTTCAAAATTTTTAAATAGTTTCACAATTTTCAATAACGTTAAAAAAATCAAAATTCTCACAAAGAATTTTTCTTTTCTGAGCTTTTAAAAATTTTAAATTACGGTACGGGAAGTTTCAGTAATTTGTCCTAAGTATTATAGTATTATATATCACTAGTATTTATTTTTTATCTTGATTTGTTTAAAAAATTCAAACATTTTCAAAAAAATCAAAAATTTCACAATTTTTTCCTGTAATACACGGGATATTTTGTGGGGAGGGGGGGGGGCTTATTATAAATATCACCACAAACCACCAAGGGGAAGGGGGGACAAAAATCCTTAAAAAATTGATCACGTGATTAATGGATGCCTTTTAAGTGGTTAGAGCTATGGAATTTGGATCATAAGTTCCAGGTTTGGTATCCACCTCCTAGAGTCTTAAGCAAGCAGAATTGACATCGGATTTTACTTGGAAATATAAATAGCAATAACTTATAAGTCAATTTAGCCTTTGTCTGGCATTATTGCTTTAATATATATTTCAATGTTATGAAATAATATTTTAGTACATAAAGGTTGGAGAGTCGTTTGAGTTGCCATCTCAAAAGCCCTGTCATTAAAAAGAAGTCAACGTAGCTGCTCATAGGACTCCTTAAGTTCTGTTAAATAAAAAAAATACTGCATATTTATCCCATATTTTGTCTGGTTTATTTTTTCAAATAGTTCATAATGGTGGGTGTAGTAACATTATTACGAAGAAGTTAACATATCATCACTATTAGAAGATGACAACCATTGAATTGCATTCTAATAAAAATCTACCAAAACATCGTGTTGTCTTCTATTGAAACATTATATCAAAACCGTAATAGAACAATTATTGTTTGATTGCCTTCTCACAATCACTAGCAAAATTAATTATGACAAACAATAATGATCTCGCCAGCTTATGGAATTCTAAACTTCCGATTGTGGTTCACACACAAAAACAACTGGATGTTGCAGTTGTATATATAATAAATATTTAGTGTTAGATGTGAATTTCTCGACGTACAGGTTGAGATTTACATTTATTCGTCTGTTTATTTCCATTTCTCATATAATCGTACATATTTCAATTCTAAATCTGCTTCCATTCAATCATATGATGACGTCGACCGTCTTTTTTTATCGTCGTATCAGTGAAAAAACAAAGATCATGAATTATGTTTGGTTTTTAAGAAAAGATAAAACATACAAAATAAACATTCGCCGAGAGTGTAATTGCACATAGATATGGGATATTTGTGTTATTATATATTTGTAGATTACGGTAAAGAATTCAACGTTTTTTTATTGTTTTAGTTATCTTAATAATATTTGAGCGCGCTAAATCTATTGGAATTAATCGACAATCAACGATGAAATATTTTAGTATTTGCGTTACAAATAGATATAACACGGTTTTGAATGTTTGAACAGCGAAAATAGAATTTTTGTATTGATTTAATTTGGATAAATTGTACAGTTAAATGCGGACTGGAAATGCTCACTGAGAATTTGTTTGGAAAATGGAAATGTCGAGGAAATTAGTTTGAACTATATATGTGCACTTTAAAACATAAATATTGGCGCGAAACCCAAAGAATTGGAAACAAAATTTATACTTGTTCCATAAAATATTTGATAATTTGATGCGCATATGTTTAAAGATCATTTTTTACTGCCAAATGCCCTTTTTTAACTTTTTGCTCTAAATCACCGAAACTGCTGAACCTGTCTTTTTTTCGTCAATACAAGTGAAATGTTTTTTAAATCACTCAAATCGGTCGCTCTCTAAAACTGAATTGTCATTCCTTACACTTTTTGCTCCGTATCTTCGAAATGGCTAGACCTGCCTCTGTCAAAAACAAATCACGTCTCCCCATCAATAGGAATCGAATGTTTATTTAAATCATTCAAATCGGTTAATTCGTGCTCTCGAAAACTTCGACGAAAATTTGTATCCGCACATACATCCATACATATCCATATTTCTAAGGTGTGCTAAATTCTTCAGGAGTTCTTGAACCGTAATGATATACAAAAAAAAATTTCTGTTTTTTGAAAATGTTTATATATCTTTAATTTTCAAAGGTTTCCGAATATCTTGGCATACCATTATAAAAAATGGATGTATGTGTGTGTGTGTGTGCGTGTGTGTATGTGTGTTCGGATACAAATTTTCGTCGACGATTTCGGGAACACGGATGAAGCGATTTGAATAATTCAAAAAACATTCGATTCGTATTGATAAGGAGACGTGCTGATTAGTTTTTGGCGAAGGCAGGTCTAGCCGTTCCGAAGATATGGGGCAAAAAGTGCCAAAAACGGTAACTCAGTTTTTAAGAAAACGGAGCGTCCGATTTTAATAATTCATAGAACATTTTACTTCTATTAACAAGATGAAGAACTGATCAAATTATCATGAAGGCAGGTTTAGCGGTTTCGGAGATCTAGTAACAAAAGTAAAAAAAATGCCTTCTGGCGGTCAAAAATGATCTTTAGACATATGCACATCTAATTATCAGATATTTTATACAGACTTTAACAATAAGTATAAATTTTGTTTACATTCCTATGGGTTCCGTACCAATGCTTATCCGTTAGACGGCGGCGCGGCGCTTACGCGCTTCGATATTTCGTCTCTATGCAGTTAAAGTAGTACAATTGCTTAGAAAAAAAGTTCAGAATTTCCAAAATATTTCAAAATACATTTTTCTTCAGTCTTTTTTTTTTTTTCAAAAAAAGTAAATTTTTGTCAAAAATTTATAGTTTATCAAAAATCTAATTTTTCAGAGTAATTTTTTTTTCGAAAATGTTCATCTTTTAAAACAAAAATAATTTTTGGTACGGGAAGTTCCAGCAATTTTCCTTAAGGCGCGATGCCATGCGCTAGTTTTTAATAATTTAGTTTTTGGTACGGGAACTTCCAGCATTTTGCCTTAAGGCACGACGCTATGCACCACTAGTTACAATTCATATTAGATGAACCTGTTTCATTCGCACCCCTTTAAATTTGCATTATGCTTCTCTCTCGCACGTATTTTGCTCGTATGGCGAAGTAAACGATTCGCTCTATATTACAATATGCATTTTTTTATTCCTCGGCCTCTGAATTACATATCTTATGACGTACGCACTTTACGATTAGCGATAGAATTTTCAAGATTGCATTTTCTATTTGAGCGACAGAGAGAGAGAACTTGTGAGAGTGTGACACGGAACAAACTCGAAACAATATTACCTTGAGCACTATTAAATTTAATCTATATAGAGAGCGAAAGATTTAGTGCGATGATGATGCACGTGTATTCGTAATATTAGTATGAGTCACACGGAGAGACAGAGCAGACTGCGAGTCAAAC
The DNA here is from genome assembly GCF_003426905.1 of Ctenocephalides felis. Lineage (NCBI taxonomy): Eukaryota > Metazoa > Arthropoda > Insecta > Siphonaptera > Pulicidae > Ctenocephalides > Ctenocephalides felis. The sequence goes on from NW_020538040.1 coordinate 8,049,589, forward strand.
AAGAAGCAAAAGGCAAAAGTGGGCAAAAGCAAATGCGCGGCCACGTGCTCTTGTCAACCGGGAACGGAACAAAACGACACGCTGAATAGAATAGACGAATCAGGACTTTAATTATAAACCGTATTATACACAGGATTTTAATTATAAAATATATTTACCGAAAGGTATACGACTAATAATAATACACCTAAGTCTGTTTTTACACGGTCTTTTTGTACACGGTTTTGATATAACACGGTTTGAAAATTGAATATTTTTATTTTTTTTACACGATTTTATTCCATTTAGCACGATTTGAAATTTTATGTACTTAAATTTTTTTGTCAAATTTAATTTTTGCGATGTATGTTCATATCACAAAAAAGTACTTATGAAAGAAAAAAGTCTGAAACCATCGATAGTATCGATAGTTTGCGAACACTAGCTTAAAGATTTAAGTGAATTCCCCTTTAGCGCGTACAAACAATTTTTACAGGTCAAAGCAAATGTGAATAGCACTAATTTAGGGGAATTATTATTAAAATAAACATGAATTCTTGTTTTTCACTAATTTTAATAGGTTTTAGAGAGTATAGTCCAGTCATTTGGTGCAAAAAAGGCTGTTGCCGGTACAGTACTCCGGGAATTCTGAAAATTGGTAATTTTATAGATTTCGAGGTGCTCTTTACGAAAATCAACTTTGCCACCTCAAATTTGAACGGCAAGTTGCCGCCATATTGGAAAAATTGCATAAAAAAACAGGTTTTTTAAAATATCTCCTTTCTGGCTGATTCTGCAATAAAAGTATCTATGTACGAAATAAACTAGAGAGAATTTCCTACAATTCCTTAGAAAACCGTTTTTTTGTAAAATTGATAGTTTGAGCTCTCGCCGTAGTATCAAATCTGTCCATATATGACAGCACTTCGAACTTGACCACATTCTCTCTAATAATTAATATTTTCAATGTTAAATTAAGCGAATAAGATCTAGAAATAAAATAATTCAAATATTTTTCGTTTTTTTTGCTAATTTTTTAACACTTCAATGACAAAGTAGCTATAAGTATAGGTACTTATAGCTTGAGTAGCACCTTATAGCTTCAAGTAGCTTGAAGCGTTAAAAAATCAGCAAAAAAACAGAAAAATATTTGAATTATTTTATTTCTAGATCTTAATTTAACATTGAAAATATTAATTATTAGAGAGAATGTGGTCAAGTTCGAAGTGCTGTCATATATGGAGAGATTTGATACTACGGCGAGAGCAGCAAAGACTTTGAGGCGGCCGTACTCTCAAACTATCAATTTTACAAAAAAACGGTTTTCTGAGGAATTGTAGGAAATTTTCTCTTGTTTATTTCGTACATAGATACTTTATCGCAGAATCAGCCAGAAAGGAGATATTTTAAAAAATCTGTTTTTTGACGCCATTTTTTTAATATGGCGGCAACTTACCGTTCAAATTTGAGGTGGCAAAGTTGATTTTCGTAAAGAGCACCTCGAAATCTATAAGATTACCAATTTTTAGAATTCCCGGAGTACTGTACCGGCAAAACGACCAAATGACTGGACTAGTAGGACAAATAACCCATTTTTGTATAAGATCAATGTCTTTTTTTACACGGCTTCTTCTGGAACCAATCTCCGTGTAAAAACAGACTTAGGTGTACTATGAACACACAACTCGATGTGAACATTGTGAAAGATTTCATTAACGAATGGGGCAACCGTATTCAAGACAATATTATTGAAGGAAGCAACACCGCATCAACAAGTGTCTATCTAGTGCATGCAGAACAATAAATGATGTTTTTAATTACGTAAAAAAAATTATTATGGGCTTCAATTTTTGTACTTTTGGTACTTATTAACTTCCCGTAGGGTTATCAAAAAAATCGAAAATGAATTTTTTTATATTTCTTTACGTTTCAAAGGTTTCTGAATATTTTGGCATACCTTAAAAAAATGAATTAGTGTGGGGGAGGAAAAGATATAGTAAGATATCACATGTATTTATTTTTACTGACTTTTTAAAAAAAATCATACATTTTCAAAAAAAAATTTAAAAAAATTTACAATTTTATCACGTAACTGAAAATACAGTATTTATTACAATATTTTGAATATCACCATGGATCACCAAGGGGGAGGGGGGTTCAAAAATCCTCAAAAACTCGCTCACGTGATTAATGGACGCCCCCTAAGCGATTAAGAGCGACGGGACTTGTTTCAGAGGTCCCGGGTTCGATACCCACTTCGAGCAGTCTGTTGTCAGACAGCAGTGACAACGATTTTCACTTGGAAATATAGATAGCAATATGTTTCCAAGTGAAAATAGCCCTTGTCCGGCATTGCTGCACCATACTCGCCCTATTAAATAAATTGTAATAATAATTTATCATACAGAGATGTGACAACTGATTGGGTTGCCATCTATGAAAGAGACTAGTATTAAGTCAAAATTAGCACAACAGCTTATAGGACTATTAGGTTCTGATTGCTGTTCAAAAATAAAGAAAAAAAAACTAAGCAACCTATTTAAAAAAACATTTATTACTTACTATGTTTTGAAAATATAGTAACTAATAAAAAGTTGAAAGATTTTTATAGAAGCCTAATTTTTAAGATTTAATGTTGTCATCAGTAGATTAATAGTGTAATGTATTTTTGGGAAGGCATATCTAGCGTTTTGGACTTGCAGGAAGAAAGCTCCAAAAACTGACATTTGTCGACATAATCACATCAAAATATTAGACATTTTGTAGAGATTTTAAAATAATGTTTTTAAATAAATTTAATTATTAATACCATTTAATAATGAAAACACAAAACCTTTACCATTTAAAAAAAAAGTAAGAACTTATGAATACTAAGAATCTATAATCGCCTAACGACTTTGTAGAAAAGTTTTTGAAAATAGAGCATCAAATCTCACTTCTCAGAGTATTATTTTAAGCTTTATTTTATTCAGGATAATTAAGGAATGCATTATTTATTTCAGTATTGCGTATCATTGTATATTAACTAATTTTTTTTTAAAAAAAATACTTTGTTTGATGAACATCATTTAAGCTCATTACTTCAATTCAAATTATTTTTATACTTTTTTGTACGAATAGTTGTAAGTACATAGTTCATAGGCATACTTGCTCTTCCATTTGTTTTTTTACCCTATACCCTATCTTATATTAACCCTTTCCACTCGCGAATTACAGAATTAACAAATATTTTGCCAGACCGACGAGTAATTCAAACAAGACAAAATTTAACAGTAATTCAAAGTTTGCAACAGAAATTGTTATAATGAAAAACATTAACGGTAATAGTATCAAAATATATTTATATGAAAAAATTACTAGAACTTCTAAACCCATATTTTAACATGTATAGTCCAGTCATTTAAATTAGGTAAGAATCTAGGAATTTAAGATACCCAGCTGTAAGTCTGTAAATACTGTATATTGACACCCTAAAAGTTGTCTCAAAACCTACTTATGGTAGAGTGTACGCAACATATGTAGATTTTGAGACAACTCTCAGTGTCAATATACAAGTATTTACAGACTTACAGCTAGGTATCTCGAATTCCGAGGTGAACTTACTATAATGAGTGGACTAGTAATTAATATTTGGACATAGTGCCTAATTTTTTTTTTCAATGCATCTTTTTCGGTAAATTTTTGGTAGTACTTAGAAAGCCTAAATCGAATGCCAATCTGGTAATTGGATTATAGTGATTTTTTAAATCATACAAAAATACTTCATATTATCAGAAGTTATAATAAAAAAAACAGTTTGAAAGCATTTTTTGGATTTTCTGTAGGTTAAGTCCAAATCGCACGTATGCATATATTTAGCAGTTTTCAACATTTATTATTGTTATGATTAATAAGCATTTTATTTTAATCCTCCGATAGCTGACAATGCGTATACGAGTATTTTAGCGATTTGCAGACTTTGCACAATTTTGCAATTCTTGGCCGAGAATCGTCGTTTTCTTGGGTACGTGCAAATTGCACGTAAACAAAAGTGCGAACGTGTCGAGACGTCAATTCGAGTAAATTTGACCTATCACACTACGAATTGTCATTTGATTTTAGAACAAATATACTCGGATTTGTTTCGTAACATTATTTGACATAGAAGGAAATAGACTCTATGATATTGATTTATTACTAGGCAACCGATGCCTTATTTTTATAGCTTGCAAATTATTGTTTGTCAATAGATTTGGATTTGGATTTATATTTAGAATCTGGAGATTTATCACAAATATATTTTACAAACAAGTATTCGTATTAAATTGGTTGCTTGTGCACATACTGGAGCACTTTCAGAACTCGAAGGGCGATTTCTAAAATATCGGCCTTATAAATCTAGCTTCAATGACACACAAACAGAATTTTGCCTCAAGGCTAGTAATAAACTTCCGGAATTAAAATTATAATTCAAGAAAATAATTTCTTATTAAGAAAAGGCTTAACAATGATAAAAACCTGTTGAATTTTTTGCAACTGAATATCCTTCAGTATTCGATTTTTTACAATGGCTTCAGAAAAATGCTTTGTGAAAATTGGATGATATTTTTTATGAATTAAACTCCATTTATTTAATTTCATATAAATATTGCTAACCCGTTTTTTTCTTCAATAAAAGCATAAGAAATATAAAAAATATAAAAGGACTTGATCTATAATAATAAAACGGTTTTAATATGATATTGCTTGAGACTAACAAAATCAAAATTTAAGGTATATCATGACAAGAAAACATATGCAATGATCCAAAAAAATTCAAGATAAAAAGAACTTCTTAAAATATCTTTGTAAAAGAAAAAACATTTTCTAGAAGATTGTAAATTTGGCACTAAGCAAATATAAGTACATAATAAAAAATGCAACATATTACATATATTATGAGACTCAAATTCTAATGTTGATCTAAAACTAAAACTAACATGTTACTTGGCATGTCAGTCATATGCGTCTGACTCTAGGAAGTTCTACATGCTCCATGTCTGACATACACGATTTGGTAAAAAAAAAGTTTTAATATAAGGCCATGTCAGTCATATATATGTGACATAAGAAGTAGTGTTTTTCCAGGAATTATGAAAAAAAATTTGCTTTGGATTCTTGATACACTTATAACTAAATTATGTAATAAATTAATCATGGTTTCTTTGGAAATTTTTCTGATACTATCGTGGCACTTAATGTGCTAATTAAGAAAAATTAAATGCTATTGCTGATTATAAATAATTTTCAAGTTAACATGAAAATTTGTTTTTTTTTATTTGAATCTTTAACAGTGAGTCTGTTTAGAATATTGCAAGATCCAAATACCAATGTAGATATCAAAATACCAAAGTAGTTGATTTGAGTTTTAGTTGAATCATGGATAATAATTTAGTCAATAGTTCATAGTCAGTTCAGTTTCACTTCAGTTTTAAGTCACTTGTGTGAAATGTGCAAGTAGTAATGAAATAATCATATGAAAAGTCTTTGTTATATTTAAATTATTTTATTTCTAGATCTTATTCGCTTAATTTAACATTAAAAATATTTATTTATTAGAGAGAATGTGGTCAAGTTCAAAGAGCAGTCATATATGGGGAGATCCGATATGGCGGCGAGAGCAGCAAAAACTTTGAGGCGCCGGTGCTCTCAAACTATTAATTTTATAAAAAAAACGGTTTTCGAATGAATTGTAGGAAATTTTATCTAGTTTAATTCGTACATAGCTACTTTCATCGTAGAATGAGCCGGAAAGAAGATATTTAAAAAAAATAGTTTTTTGACGTCATCTCTTCAATATTTGGCAAAGTTGAAGTTCGTAAAGAGCACCTCGAAATCTATATTACCAATTTTCAGAATTTCCGGAGTACTAATAGGTCCGAACATTATGTTCTTATTGACATCAGTGAGATCTCTATTTTGTTTCAACATAATTCTGGTTGTGAATATAATTAGGGTAAAATTATTTAAAACAAAAGCGTTTTCTTTTGATTGTTTTCATGCGTGTCTTCCTGTTTTTAAAAACGGTCAAACAAGAACCATCTGCTTGAATTCGGGGCGATTGGTCAGGACATTACCATCGAGTTCTCGTATTACTTGGAGGTACTTTAATTAACCTGATACGAAAACGATAACACCGTCTGCATATGTAGGTATCATCGTCATTTCATTCATGGTCGGGATAAGGAAACATTTTTTATAAAACTAAAGGCAGAAAACAATTAGGAATAGTGTTAAGAACCGATTCAGTCCAATTTTGAGACAAGATGCAATCGAACTGTTATGTATTTATAACCAAAGACCACTTATATCTTATACCGTAATAAAAACGAGTATAATTGTTTAATTGGTTCATATTCATGTTGAGATGATATAGTCTTTACTTGATGGCATGAATGATGGTCTATTCAAGGTTGATTTAAGACTAATTCATCATACAGTTATTTTGTTGTTACATTTCTTGATCATTACAACTGTTAATAACATTAAAACTATTTTCCAGCCAAACGTCGACAGCAACTCAACTGAATTCTTTTAAATAAATATGTCGGCGATAGAAAAGATTGACACTAGAATGATTACTAGAATTATATGGGTAAGAATAATTTTCCTATTCTAAAGTTTTTTTTAGACTGTATATTGATTTCCTACAGAAGGTAAAATATGTATCTGGATTAGCAAGAGGATTAAAGTTTGTCTAACATGGAAAACCTCAGGTTTACACGCTCTTCAGATGATGATAGAGTTGATAGTGCAATCGAATCTCTTAAGGGGGTATTCTGAAGAATTAACAAAAAATCATTTTTATGTTCTTTTTTTTCGAAGTTTAACTATTCAAGAGACGTGTGTAAAAGAGGATTTTTCAAAAATTAACATATTTTCGGATATAAAGCTATTTGTTCACGATAATCTTCCTCTATTTTCATCCTCCGCGAAACGATATCCACGATTTCTCAACTTTTATTGCATCAATTTTTTTCATAGAAATTTTTCTTCATAGCAATTTTATCACTGTCGACTTATTGAGCTATCCACCTATCTACCCGTCATCTGTGTATTAATATTTTTACATGTATATGAAACAATAAAATGATTTGTAATCGTAATTTTAGACCACAATTAATTTAAATCACTTGCCTGCGACTCCGAAATTACTGGACCCATCTTCGCAAAAATGCAATTAATTTTTCACTCAATCAGTATGTATGTAGAATAATGTTGTTTAATTCACTCGAATCGGATTTTGGTCCCGTTTTTTTCAAAAATAGCCATAATTTGCACACTTTGCTATGTATCTGTGAAATAGCTGGACCTGTCTTTGTCAAAAACTAATTAGCACGTCTCTCCATGAATAGGAATCGAATGTTTTCGTCAGATTATTGCGAGAGCTAAAATCATGGGTATTTATAATCAGAGGCCAATTTATTGAGATTTTCCACTTTAATACCTTCTATTTTCAATTTTTATTTTTTAGAGATTCTCAAAATATTAACTAGTGGTGTGTGATGGCATCGTGCTTTAAGGAAAATTGCTGGAACTTCCCGTACGGTAATGAAATATTCGAGGAATATTAAATAAGTTCAAATAGATTATTATTATTATGTTTTTTGAACCATTCAAATCAAATGCTCTGTTCTCTCAAAAACTCGATTTCTATTTTCTGCACTCATTGCTCCGTATCTCCGTAACGGCTGGATCTGCCTTTGCCAAAAACTAATCAGCACATCTCCCTATCAATAGGAATCGAATGCTTTTCGAATATTCTAAATCGGTTGATTCGTGCTCCCCAAAAAAGTGGACGAAAAATTGTATTCATACATACATACACACATCCATTTATTCTAAGGTATGCCAAAATGTTCAGAAACCTCTGAAACGTGAAGATGTGCAAAAAATTTTATTTTTTATTTTTGGACGATTGCAATAACTTACCATACGAGAAGTTAATAACTTGTAAGAAACGGATTGTTAAAATATTATCAGCTTTATTGTAACGGCCTTTCAAAAATCGCTTAGAATCGTGCCACTAAGCTAGAACGCCTCCTAAGTCACAAACCCATACACACCTAGTTCCCAGTCCCCAGTCCCTCGTTTCCAAATATCCTTTCCCTTTATCTACTTAACACTTATTTACGTCTACCCAACCTTGGCCAACAAAGACACGATGTCTGACCGGCTCATATCACATGTGTCGTGTGTGACGTTTTCTTCGTGGCACCTTTTAATCGTCGCATTTTCTTATCTTATCTCTCCTCGGCCGGGGGACTCCTCCGTTCTACTACGGCTCGTCGGCGCTAAACCGGCGTTCTACAAGGGGGCCCCTCCACGGGACGGGAAGACGGGAGACCCGCGGCGCGCGTGCTAATGTGTTGTCTTGTGTCGATTCCCCGATACCGCGGGGAAATAAAAACACAAAACAAACGATCATATGTTTGTAAACATCTTATTGTAACATGAGCGCTCTTGTTTCGACGGCCCGTCACGTAATTGATTAAATGATCGTAAATTTTTAGTCGGCGGTAAAGGAATTTTAAATATTACTAAAGGAGAGGTGGGTACAAATTGGAGATTTATGAGGCGAAGTTGGGTAGCTGGTAAGGAAAAATTATTGTTGTTGTAAAAAATAGTTTAACGCCGTCCTACAATAATAGCATTTTAATCGCTACGATATCAGAAAAAATTACTTGATTACAAATTCTTAAATTAGATAATTTAGCTAAAAATGTATCAAGAAAACTCTTGCGCTACTAAAAAAATGGCATCTATTTTTAAAAAAAAGTGTTAAAAAAGGCTTGTTATTGGGACGAAAACCTTTGCAATTTTTTTTTGCGTTATTAAGTTATCAAGTTTGAGGTAGGGGGACTAGGTATTGCAATGGTAAACAAATTAAAAAAAATGCAAGTCGATCCGACTTGTAGTTTTTTTTTAATTTGTGGCACCGCATTGAAAAAAGTCATTTTGAGAGAAACGTATTTAAAGTTTTTAATATAATGTACTAAATACACCATTTAATTTAATGTACTAAATACACCATGGTGTTCAAAGATGCTGACACATTAAAAAGGTCATGTGCATGAGGTATTATAATGAAAAAAGAGAGCAGCTGGCATACAATAACTCGCGGAGCGATGAAAAAAAACGGTTTCAGAGGATCATACATATAGATATATATATATATATATATTATATATATATAGATATATATATATATATAGATATATATATATAATATATTAGGGTGGTCCTTAAAATGGTCATTTTCGAATTTCCTTGCTCCCAGGGGCTCAAATGGTTCCAAATTGATAAAAAACAATTCTCTGAAAGTTTTAGCTCTTAATATTAACGTTTAGATAGAGCGCAATTCAATCAAACTTTGTATGGAAAGAGCATGGAAAAAATTTTGAAAATTAAAAAAAAATGTTGTAGGTATAACTTAGCGACAAATGAATGAGTTTTATTCATTCGTTTGTTCGCTAAATTACATCTAAAAAACATTTTTAAACTTTTTGAAAAATTTTCCATGCTATTTCCATACAAAACTTTGATTGAATTGCGCTCTATCTAAACGTTAATATTAAGAGCTAAACTTTCAGAGAATTGTTTTTATCTATTTGGAACCATTTGAGCCCCTGGAGCAAGGAAATTCGAAAAATGACCAATTTAAGGACCACCCTAATATATATATATATATATATATATATATATATATAGATATATATATATATATAGATATATATATAGAATATATATATATTATATATATATATATATATATCATATATATATATATATATATCTATATATATATATATATATATATATATAACTTCGTCAAAAAATAGATATTGAGATGATTTTTTTTAAATAATTCTAAGGTTTTTAGCTTTCATAATATCAAAAAATCTCAAAATCAAAAAAAAAAAAAATAATAATAAAAACCGAACAACCCCCTTAAACCCGCCTAATTAGCGAAACAAAATTCAAGTAAAAGTATTATTTAAAAGCGTATAAGCCTAATTGTGAAATTGATGATAATAAGTATTTATAGGAAAAGCTTTCCAGCTATGTTACGTATAATTTCGTACTAGTCGCGCGTAAAGAAGTTTTGCTTCAAAAATGTTTATAATTTCATCAAAGCACTTAAAAGCTCATAATTATCAAACTATGTGAGATGAATTATTTTTCCAATTTTTTTCATTATAGTTACAATCAATACTATCTATAACCTCGTTTCGGCTCGACGTTCAATTATTGGACACTCTGTATATTTATATATAAATAATTTTTATGAACCCATTATAAAAATTGCAATTTTTATTGTATTGCTTTAAAAATGTATAAGTTCACACGTGCTTTGTATGAAAGTTATAATGATTATCTAAACAATGTTATTTGTGGGAACATATCATATGAATATATTATGTATGTACACACTATATATTCGTTACAGATTTCAAACGAGTTTTTATAATGCTTTTGTTTAGTAATTACTACTTTATGATTTAGTTAGATCTAAAAATTCCTTTTGGAATTCTATTCAAACACTTCATTTGTTTATATATAGAATTTGAGTTATGCTTCATTATGGCTATACATCATAAATTTGGCACATGTGGCTAAAAAAACGGTACGGGAAGTTCTAAGTCTTTGCCTCAAAGCACCACTAATTATTATTTATTAATTATATTTAATATTTTTTTTATTTCATTTTATTGTTTCAACAGCAATCAAAACTCTTACTTTACATGTTCTATAAGCTGTTTGTTGAAGTCTTATGACCTAACTTATTTTATGAGAGGCAACCCATCGGTTTACCAATTTCCTATGTGTCGGGTATATATTAGCTCATACGTCTAATAGTTATCATTTATTAAATTTGAGTAGAATTTTAGTATTTAGTAAGCTTAAATACTTCTTAAATATTGTTCGAGCAACTAAAAATGATCAATAATTCTACAATTGAACATATGCATTTTGTTACGAATATCAATGAAAATCAAATTAGAATAAAGTTTATTGTATAAGGAATGAGTACAATTTCGTTTTCGATGCATTCAAAGTGCAGAGCCCGTCTTAACAGTGGACGTCCTTCAAGAGAGCCGTGCCCTCGGCCTGGTCCTCCCGTCCCAACCCGTCTTCCCTAGCCGAAGAAGAGGCACATGTGGAACAATGCGTGCAACGGCGGCGGCGACGACGTGATAGCGCACACGTGAGAAACGAACAACACCCAACACCGAACACACTGAACACCGAACAACAACAAATCTCATTTACGGTTCAACTGATCAAAAACAGACTGATTGACACAGCATCATGGATAATGATGAGACATAATTTGTTATTAGATGTTGTTATTAACGGTGCTGTGCCCGAAAGTAGAAAGCAGGTCTATGGTGTGGGAGCACCAGGTTTAATTTGCTCTTATTTTTTCCCTTGCTTATAGTTCATCTTTTGCCACCAGTCATTATGTAATAGAAAATCGACTTTATATGGAAAATTCTATTATAGTCTTGAATTCAAGTCATTTATTAGTATCAATGTCCTCTAAATAAACTAGTAGAGCATGGCATCGTGCCTTAAGCAAATTGCTGAAATTTTCCGTACCGTAATTAAACTTTTTTTCATTTGAAACTTTGAAGAAATTAAATTTTTGAGAATTTTGATATTTAAAAAAAACTTTTTTGTAAAATCTTTTATATTCAGATTTTTTTCAAAGCAATTACACTGTCGAGCTGTTTCAGAGACGAAGAAGCGCGTAAGCGCCGCAACGCATTCTAATGATAATTGGAAATTGGACGCATTCTAAGGGTAATGGTCTATGAATCTTGATAGAGAACCCATAGAAATGTAAACAAAATTTGCAGTTATTAATAAAATCTTTATAAAATACCTGATAATTTGATGCTCATATAACTGATTGTTTTTGAGCGCTAGATGGCAGTTTTTTTTCTACTTCTTTTTATTAGATCTCTGAAACCGCTGGACCTACCTTCATAAAAATCTATTCAGTTCTTCACATTGTCAATACAACGAAAATGTTTTTTGATTCATTCAAATCAGACGTCCATTCTCTCAAAAACTGAATTAACATTTTCTGCACTCTTTGCTTCGTATCTCCGTAACGACCTGCTTTTGCCAAAAACTAATCAGCACATCTCCCTATCAATAGGAATCGAATGTTTTTTTTATATGTTTTAAGTTTTGATCTCGAAATCGTTAACTAAAAAATTGTATCCGCACGTACATACACACACACAAAAAACACACCTACGTCATTTTTTTTTAAGGTATGCCAAAATGTTCAGAAACCTCTGAAACATAAAGAAATATAATTTTTTTTTTGATTACTCTAACTTGCCCTACGGTAAGTTAACAATATTTTTTTTAATATTTTTTGGAAAATGCTAATAAACTATAATAATGAACAATAATTAAAATATGTATAATTGTTAAAAATATTACATAATTTGGAGTTAAGAATAAAATAGGCTGACTGAACGATCTACTAAACGGCCTTGTGGGATAATCATGAGATCAATTTTATAAGAGAAGAATTAAAAAAGATCTTAATGACAAATCATTATTTAAGTCTACTAAAAAGTTAAAATCATATTTTTTTCATTGTGAACTGCCATCACTGTAAGTAATTGCATCACCGAACAGAGTTCTTAGATTCATTTTTTATTTATTATGAAAAACATATTTTTTAATTTTTTTAAATTATTTATTTAAATACTACAGTTTCTACTTATCGTTTGGTTATAGAAATTGCTATCCAGCACACAATTGCGAATGAATAATAAATTTAATCAATAAATGATATAATAACGATTGATATCGAATTAGTAATTAAATACATACACACATGAGCGATAGTGATAATAATTCTATTTCAATCGTATTATCTGTAGATTACATAAGTTAATTAAATCATTGAATAACTGTGAGAAATAGCACGACTGTGTGTAGAAAAGTAGTAAAGGTCGACTTGTTTTTTAAATTAGATTTTGTAATTTTCTATTTAATTTTTGTAACTAATTTTAAAAGAAGTAACGAATATTTTCTGAAAGAGGAAATGAATATTTTCTGAAAGTGGAAACGAATAATTTTTGAAAGTGGAAACGAATAATTTTTGAAAGTGGAAACGAATAATTTTTGAAAGTGGAAACGAATAATTTTTGAAAGTGGAAACGAATAATTTTTGAAAGAGGAAACGAATATTTTTTGAAAGAGGAAACGAATATTTTTTGAAAGAGGAAACGAATATTTTTTGAAAGAGGAAACGAATATTTTTTGAAAGCGGAAACGAATATTTTTTGAAAGTGGAAACGAATATTGAAAGCGGAAACGAATATTCTTTGAAAGAGGAATCGAATATTTTCTGAAAGAGGAAACAAATTACATTTGAAAGAAAAAATGTTGCGCATTCAAAGATTTTCGTTCGAAAAGATCACAGACATAGCTTAGTAGCCCGACTCACACACCAGAGGTCCTCGGATCGAATCCTGGCAATATCATAGAATTTGGGTTGTTCAGACTAAATTATAAAGAATCTCTTTGTGAGTTTATATTAAATAGAATATTAAAGATAGAATTTACTTTTTTAAGTGATTACAATAAAAAAAAGTTGAAAAACTTGGGTTCTTGCACAAAAGTGATACACTTTGAATTATATAAATATCTTCGTATACTGTTTTATTTCGTATACTGGTTTATATTCGTATACTGTTTTTTAGGTAATATACTTAGCTGGGTTATTTATTATTATAAACAATCAATCATCATTTATTTCTCGAATATTCTCTGGCTCTTTCGTCAATTGAATATATTTAAATCGCAGCATATGTTATCATTATATAATAAGTACAACATTGTGTATGAATAAATAAATAATGTATGCATATTGTGAGATCACCCCAGAGACTACTAAGTCTAGATATACAAATATAATCTCTTATTATTATTATTATTATTATTATTATTAAGATTGGCCGTTGGGTGTGATTGATTAGTAATAATGACTTGTATAACAATTGTTGTTAATTGAAGCGATTGTGTGTTATTTATATAATAACACGATCGTTAATATTTATATAGTTCAATAACAGATGACTATTCGCTTGTGATATGCAATGATATCATAATATATAAAACAATAAGTAAATAGTGGAAAGATAAAGAAATTGCATACAATCATGAACAATTTGCTTTGCAAGTGACTAATTTTCTTAGATTAATTAAAATTTAATACCTGGTAGCGTAAGTTAAAGAACTTTACCTTCTTTAAAAACCTTTTGTAAATCTTCTCTAAAAGTTCTTCAGTAAAATACAAAGAATTTTTTATAAAACTTTTGTAGTGATAAGTTTTGAAATATCATCGTTATTCAAGAAAAAGCATGAATTAAAAAATTACAAATTGACAATAGTTTAAAAAAGTCTGAAAACTCGAATTTCATAAAAATTACACATCAAAGGTTTATTTTTTAATTTATACAATTTTTTAACATTTGTATTCTCTAATGTGCACTAAGAATAAGAACTAAGAATAGATTTTATTTTCAGTTTGCCTTCAATTTTTTATTTCCAACCCCTGAATTTCTTCTTATCGTTTTCAACGTTCAACAGTTAAATAAGAACTTCAAAGAAACAAAGAATAAAAAATAGTACATTATATCAATACATAGTACAATGAACATAAAAGGGCGAAAGGGAAAACAGCACGACAACTTTATACGAGAAAAGGGGTAGTTCAGTTCTTGATGAAAGCCGTTACACGTGAACGAAAATAGAATTCGAGCCCTTAGATAAGGGATACATGAGATGCGGCTATAATTCAAAAGGGACAATCTGCATGTGTCAAGTTATATAATATCTGGCAGTAAAAAAATCTACTTGAGAACTAGATTTTTGTATACAACAACCAGAGTTCTATAAATCCTCACTTTTTGTTGCCATTTTGGAAACAACTACTGTTTGGTGAGAAACTTGGGATTTTTTTTCTGAAAAGCGTGCTTAATAGTTTGAAAGTAAACAAGTTTTGTGTATATACGGATTTGATACAGTATAATATAAATACATAAACTAAAGGCTTTAAATTAATTTTGTGAATTTTTATTATAATTTCTCAAATTGTTTTCTCGAATCTTTGAATAACTTGTGAACTTTAGAATTGTGCTTCATAATTAATCATTTGACCTTTAGAGTTTTGTCAAGATTTTTCTCGGGAAATAGGGTATTTCATCAACAATTCAATTTTATTTAATAAAACCATATAATGATTTT
This sequence comes from Ctenocephalides felis, assembly GCF_003426905.1. Lineage (NCBI taxonomy): Eukaryota > Metazoa > Arthropoda > Insecta > Siphonaptera > Pulicidae > Ctenocephalides > Ctenocephalides felis. The sequence continues at coordinate 8,064,868 of NW_020538040.1, forward strand.
CTTTATTAGTTTGGCGAAAAGAGCAGAGTTGAGTGAAAATTATTTCCTTAGATTTTGAAACATGTTTTTATCACATTTTATTGTTTTGAATCTTTTAAAAATATACTATTTATTTAAATTATTATTTACTCAAATGATTAGTTAAAAATTAGACAGTTTCTTTGGTTTGACGCAGACCCCATAGTCTAAGAAAAACTTAATCTGACTTTTAAAAAAATCAGTTTTTTTATTTTTGTGACGGGGGTTCTTCCTAATTTTGATTGGTAAAACTTTGTTTTAAACAAATTTAAAAAGTTGTAAGAATTAGAAAGCCGTCACGCTGACCATTACACCAAGAAGTAATACAATCAAAAGTTGTATTATTTTCAAATATCAGAAGTGCATGCAAGTTGCCTTAAGGCGATATGCCACTTACATCAAGTTATTATAAAGAATATAAAATTACAAATTTGCTTAAGATTACTTTGAAACTTTAAACTGAACAAACTATAAAATATTTTATTAACACGTTAATCACCACTCATTTCCAAAAATGAGCCATGAAATTTTTTTTGATAATTTCAAGGAAAATTTAAATCAATGAAACTAATGTATCAAAAAAAAAATGTCGAAATTCCTGGAAAACATTGTTTGTCACATATATGGCTATATATTAAAACTGTTTTCTTACATGCCAAGAAATTTTTGGGTCATAATTTGTCAGACATGATATATGTCTGACGTGGATCATGTAGGACTTACTAGCGTCAGACATATAAGACTGACGTGGCTATTAACGTGTTAATCAAAGAGATTTGTTATTTTTAGAATCGAATGTTTTTCGTATTATGCAAATCGTAACACGTGTTTTTACCTTTTCATACATTTTCAATAGTTTAAGAATCCCAGTCGACATACTATTACTCTCTATGAAACCTTTTAACATATACGGGTACTACAATGTATTATTATGTATGTGACTACGGTTAATACGCGCGCAAAATTCCTAAGTGTCCCGTGTAATTAGGGGTCGCAGAGCAAAAGTAAAAATCTATTCAGGTTTCGAAATAATCAAACCAGTCTTTAGGAGAAAATCTACCGAAAAAATCGATCTATTATTATTTGTATTATTCGCTTTGATGCATATGCATATGCATATGCATATATCAGACATGGGAAACCTATTTTTTTGGGAGAAGAACCAGCTTAAATTTTATTTGAGAGGGTCGTAATACTTGGAAAGATCAAATGGGTATTATAGCTTTCACTTTATAATAATTCATTTTTAGATTCTGGTAGATCATTTCAATCAATTCAGAACATTAAATAATCAATCATATTAATATATTATCTTAATGTAAACTAGTTGTAAGTAGCATTTTGTCTTAAGTCAAGTTGCATGAACTTTTCGATGCACATACGTGATCAACTCAATCAATAAGAGTTTTATATCAATATAAATAATTGTTTATCATAATATTTATAATGTTAATTGACTGATAAAATAATTTAGGTGATTTTATCATTTTCAAGTTTATAAGTATTAAAAAATAAAGATTTAGAAAATAGAAATTAAATTAAATGGGAAAAAAGAAATTATAACTAGGAAATTAGGAGAATTAGGAAAAAATGAAAAAACAATTGGAATTGTCCTGAGAAATGTTATATAAGATCTTATTTGTAGGCATTTCATTAACAATATTTAGTTTGTTACCGAAGTTGGCATATTCAGAAATTTCTTAGAACTTGCGATGGTGCTGTGAAACATTAACTATCTGTAATATTAAACGAGTCATCAAATGAAGAATCATTAGGAACTATCTCAGTCCAATTGTACAAGAAATAAATAAATTATTGTCGAATAGATATTTAACGAAAAATGGTCCAGAATAATAAACAAGCTTCTATAAGGAAGGTTTTATCACTGGAGAAATTATTTTTTTAGTTATATACAGTTAGCTGATAATCTTTTAGACTCAAGGTTAAAAGGTTTTGATTGCTTATATTAAAAATGCTAATTGAAAAAACAGTACTCAACAACCAAGTTTGTTGGCAATTTTATGATTTTTCTTCAATATCATAAAAATTTATTACAGGCAACATGATGCATAAGGCAAAAAAGATGTAGATCGATGAAGAGAGTTATTTAAAAGGTTGGCAACTAAGTAAGTGCGGATTTTTGCAAGAATATCAGATCTTTTTTGTTTCAAGGAAGTAAATAACTTCTTTCTGAAATTCATTGTCCATTATGATTACTGATTTTTTGTCATGTTTCAAGCATCATGATTATCCCACTTTCATAAAACTTCTGGTTTTTATTAGCAAATTTTACAAATCAGGTACTATTTGACACCATCATAATCTTTGAATTGTTTACCATTCAAGGAGTTTGTTTAAGATTGAAACAAGAAGTAATCAGATGGTGCAAGGTCAGGACTGTATGGTGGACGTGGCAAAACATCCTAACCAATCTCCAATAATTTTTACTAAGCGGCCAAAGATATGTGATGTCAATAATTGAATAAATCACCGTTTGGACTTGCCAAATAAGACCGATATTTTTCGACAGCCTTGTTTAATTTTATTAGTTGTTCAATAAAAACATCAGAATTTATTGCTCGGTTGGATGGTGAGAGTAAACGTAGACAATTCTTCTGTAATCAACTTCAACTGGACGACCAGAGCGTTTAGACCAGAAACCTTAGAGTGAAAGATCACAATTTGCAAACCAATTTTGACATTCTTGAACCGATTCTACCGTACAACAGACCAATGTCATGGGAAAGGCTATGTCATGTAGAACTTCCCACTTCCCATACTAAATTGTTCTAAATATTGTCAAAAGCCATGTGATTGTTGTGCATTCAGGCGTTTTTCTCGGGTTGCCAGATAGAAAACAAAACCTAGAAACCGCACAAACGTCAAAAAATGATCTTAGATAACAGGGTCTTTCTGACCAAGCTTCATAACATACGAGTAACGTTGCAGTTTATGTGTAAAACGCTTGAGTGCACAGCCAATACATGACATTTTGACAGTATTTAGTATAATTCAGAATCATAATGTATGCAAGTTGAAGCGTAACATGGCCTTGCCATAACATTGTGGACGGAATTGGTTCATTCGTTTTTTTTAAAGCTTTGCCATTATAAACAGCTCATAACTTATTTGAACTTAATATGTCCTTTTACCTTTGCAGAAATTCAAAGGCAAAGTGCAACAAAACAATTCTTTTTGATTTTCCATTTTTCAACGAACGCCAAACAAAATCTACACAATCCATCAAAAAACTGTTCTTTACTAATGGACATCTAAACTACATACTACAAAAAAATGTATTTTTTATTTGGACAACGTCAGCAAACTTAATTTTTTTTTTCATCTAAACTACAACTGCCTGAGAAGGCATTCAGTAATTGTTGTGATTAGTTATTAAATGCGATTTTAAAATACTACCCATTGGTAGTATTTCAAGTTAGTATAATAAATATAAATGTGTGACAATAATTGCAAGCAGATAATAAATATAAATATGTGAGAATAATTACAAGCACTATACTAAATATATAACTATACTAAGTCTAATTGATCTAATCTTCTTAGTCTCTTGACAGTGTTTGCAGAAAGTAGGTCCTTTGCTAGTTCATTTGGATGGGTCTCCAATCTTGACTTATATTTCGCAGCAAATCTACTAATTTCTTCCGCTATTGTTTGTATGTTGCAGTCCTGATGAAACTTAAAATTTTAATCCAAACTCACTTAGTTGCCAACCAAATATTTACATGAATTGTGTTTTTCAAATGTTTCTTCCTCCTATTTTAGAATCTGTGTCCTTTGATAGCGATAAACGATACCGTATAAGCAGCCGACCGTCCCGACCGCTTAGCATAGGGGTTAGCGGGCCATAAACTGTAAACGTTGGCAGCCCGCCGAGCAGCCGCTACCGGGCTCCTGCCGACTGTGCCTCTATGCCCTGTATGGCAAACTAAATTCATTTTTTTACTCAAAGACTCTGTAACCCGCGGGATGCAGCAGTAATCGAGTGCCATTACCGGCATTATTATTACTTGACAAGTTGAGAGGAATATAGTTTTAAGACTTTTTTAACGCTTCCATGTGTTGTCTCTTGGCTTTCAATTATCTATACTTACTCTTATCGTGTCTTTTGTTAATCATCCGTGTTCTGAAATCTCAAACAATTTTAATTGCTCGATCACAAAGCTTTAGTTGTTTCATTCGAGTACGAGTAAATGATAATAATAGAAATATAAATAGAACAGAATTTTTATTTATTTATTGAAGCGAACTGCTAACTTTTTATTGAATAAACTTATTGTTAGTAATTTTTGATTAATTAGAAATTTATGGAAAATCAGTGAAAAATTGTGAGTAATCTTATTTTTATTAAAAGGAAAACCTAAAAACTAAAACAAGAAAATTTATTTTTATTGTTAGATATAATACTATTAGGTTGGCAACTAAGTATGTGCGGCTTTAGTTTTTAGATGGTTTCAATTGAATTTTTTGGTTTGCTGAAGTAGACCAAATGTAAAATACGTTTTGTTATTGGACAGTTGGAAATTTAGATGTCCATCAGTAGAAACGAGTTTTTTAATCTGTTGCGTATTTTTTATTTAGACTTTGTTGATGGGAAATCAAAACTACAATGTTTGTCATATTTTTCTTTTGAATTTCTGCAAAGGCAAAAAGCATCTTAAGTTTACAAAGAGTTATGAGTTGTTTGTGATAATGAATCCTTAAAGAAAACGGCAGTGTCGAAATTGGTTTATCATAATTCGTCCAGGTTATTTTTGACTCAAAGATGGAAATCGTCTATCGTCGTGGTCATCCAGTTCAAGTTGATTAAAAAGGAATAGTCTACATAGAAGTGTTATCATCAACCAAGCAATCAATTCCAATGTCTACATTAATCAACTAATGAAATTAAACAACACAGTTGAAGAAAAGCGGCCTAAATTGACAAATCTAAACGGTGATTTATTCTATTGACATCATATCATTGGCCACTCGGAAAAAATTATTGCAGCTTGGTTGGGACGTTTTGTCACATCCACCATAAAGTCCTGATCTTGCACCTTCTGATTGCTTTTAATATCGATCTCTACAAAACTTCTTAAGTTTACACAAAAATAATAATCAGGATGATTTCGAATTGTACATGATACAGTTTTTTTGCAAATAAAATTCGAGGTTTTATGAAAGTAGGATAATGATGCTGCTTGGAAGATGACAAAAGGAGTCAGTGATCAAAATCTACAATACATTACGAAATAGTTATTTAGTTTCTTAGAAAAAAATGTCTCGGATTTTCTAATAAAAATCTGGTCTTTACTTAGTTGCAGTTTTTATAATATTTAAGGTGTTCAAAAGTGGAGTGCGCACTGTTGAATGTTTTATATATTAAAAATGGACAACAATCTGTAAATGATTAGGATTGCTTCAGACAGATTTTGTTGACGTTTGGAAAAATTGTCGATTTATGTGTCAAAACAATATAAGGTGTTTAAATCCAAAGTATGGACATACTTATTTGTCTTTGGCCAAACCCCTAATTATCGTTGCAATATTTGTTACACCAGTTTTTGAGAGAACTGATCATCTGATTAGAATGATTCAACAAATATCTCAAATTAGACGTTGTGAAGAAATGATTAGTTTTTGGAGAAGGTAGATTTCTAAGAGTTGTAAAATTTTGAAAAAAAAATTCAAAAATCTAAATAAATTCAAAATTTTCATTTGTTCAAATTTTTGAAATTTTCAGACTTACTTATGTCTTTGGCTAAAATCCTGATTATCTTTGCCATATTAGTTACACCTTATCCCTTATCGTCCCTTTACTCGTCTGTCGCGTCTGTTTTCTCGTAAGATTAGAACTAAATCGGATAAATTCTGGGAAAATTTAGAAAATTTGGTAAATTCACGGTTTGCTTTATTATAGATGTATGTGTAAAAACAATATATGTTGAAATTCAAAGTACGGACTTACCTTTATTTAAACAAAATCTTGATCATCGTTGCAATATTAGTTACATCTTATCCCTTAACCCTTCACTCGGCTGTCGCGTCTGTTTTCTCGCAAGATTAGAACTGAATCGGATAAATTTTATGGAAATCTAGAAATTTGACGATTTGCATTAGTAAAGATATATGTGTAAAAATAATAAGTGTCTTATCTGCATTTACCCAAAACCTTTATTATCTTTGCAATATTAGTTATGCCTCATTGTTCCTTTACTCTTCTGTTGCGTATGTTTTGTTTGGAAATTTGGAATTTTGTCGATCTGCATTAATAAAAGTATGTATAAAAACATGTGTTGAAATTCGAAGTGCAGACTTATTTGGATTTAACCAAAACCTTGATTATTGTTGCAATATCATTTGCCGTCCCTTCACTAGTCTGTCGAGTCTGTTTTTTTCGTAAGATTAAAACTGAATCGGATAAATTTCGTCGAAATTTGGAAAATTGTCGATTTGCATTAATAAAGATGTATGTGTAAAAACAATATTAAGTAATAAAAAATTGGGCTCGCCCGTAGGTAAGTGGCTAGAACGACTGGAGCTGGATCAGGGGTTCCGGGTTCGACGCCCACTTCGAGCAGCCTGTTGTCATTCCGGCAAAACAAATTTTCAAAAAATCGAACGCATTCCGGCAAAACAAATTTTTAAAAAATCGCTTCATACAGAAAATGATTTAATAAGTGAATTTAATAAATTATGATTCAACTAAATTTTATTAAATGTTCCCATTATTGTAATAAACATACATATATGTGCGCAAAATGGGCTTTGTAATAATTTTTGTTTCTTTCCTTTTCGAACGGAACCGGCACAAACATGAGAACCGGTTTTTGAACCGGTTTATGAACCGGTTTTTTAATTTTAGCTTTCCGGCAAAAAAAATATTAGCACAACACCACTGACTATTACAGTAATTGTAATAATAAAAATTCATCACATAAAATGAGACAACTGTTTGGATTGCCATCTATAGTAAAACAAACGTAGTTTGTAAGATATTAATTACCACAACAGCTCATAGAACCCTCAAGTTCTGATCGCTATTCAAATAAATTTAAAAAAAAGTATTAAAATTCAATTGTCACTTATGTCTTTGGCTAAAACCATCATAATCGCTTCAATAATAGTTAGATCTTATCTCTCATCGCAAATTTAGAACTGAATAGGATAAATTCTATGGAAATTCGGAAAATTGACGATTTGCGTTAATCAAATTTATCTGTAAAAACAATATGTGTTTAAATTCAAAGTGCAGTCTTATCTGCATTTAACCAAAATCTTGATCATCGTTGCAATATAAGTTGACTTTATCCCTCATCATCCCTTTACTCGTTTGTTGTATCTGTTTTTTTTTTTGCAGTATTAAAACTGAATCGGATAAATTTTGTGGATATTTGGAAAATAGACGATTTGCATTAATAAAGATGTAGATGTAGTAAAGTGCGGACTTATCTGCATTTAACCAAAATCTTCATCATCGTTGCAGTATTAGTTACATCTTATCCCTTTACATCCCTCCACTCGTCTGTTTTCTCTCAAGATGTCACGTTGGCCGTATCCGTAACGTGTGACGTGCACGGTTGAGTGCATCGCGTCATGTGTCAAAATCTGCACTGTTGCACGCGCCGCCGGTGGGCACTTGTGCGACGCACGAGTACGAGCACGACGACGACGACTATGGGTACAAAATCAATAGCGAAATGCTAGGGCCCTTTTCCCTACGAACCACTAACTACGAACGACCAACGACGGCACAACGTGGATATGTGGCTAGGATGCACTTCAACAATGTTTAGTTCAATCATTTTGCAAATAGAGAGATAATAGAAATAGGGGTTAGGGTTTTTTTTTGCATCTGCATTGTTGCGATTGTTTAATGAGGGCAGAAGGGCATACAAGGAATTCGCAATTTTTCAACAACGGTGAAAAAAATATAAATTGTTTTTTTGGTTAAATGGAATTTTAAACTTAAGGGCTATTTTTTGAAAGAAAATTTAATCTAATTACTGTCGCAATTCATTGACTAAACTGTGTGTTAGGAATTTTAAAAGGTTTGTTTCCAAAATAGTTATTAGTGATTGCTTGTGAATGATTATTATTATTGATGCTTTGCCAGAAGACATGTCCGTTGTATGAGAGCACCACATTATTTTGTCCATAGTTCACATTTTACATCTGCTTTTATGCATCCCTCAGTTCTTTAATTTTAACTTCTATAGCACTTTTTTGCGACCAGGGTTTCGAGTTTCTTAGTTTCTTTTAGAAAAAGTAAAGTTGTTTCCTCTCACGCTCTTTGTAGTCCATCTCTTTCTCAGAGTCCATGTCTCTGATCCCTACAGAACCAAACTCCAGATGCAGCTCTTTATTATCCTTTCTTATAAATGTAAATGTTGCAATACAGTTATTAACAAGAACAACAAATTTTTATAAAAAAAATAGTAAAAAATAATATCTTATTGTTAGGTGTATAAATTCAATTATTAAATTGCCTCTGCAACAATATTTATTTCCTCATTTATTTATTTACTTAAAGCCTATGGCAATAATACAATATAATTTGATTTTAAAGTGTACAAGTTATAAACTAAAGATAATAATATATGAGAAAATTGGAGTATTTAAGAGATCAAAGACAGCTTTTAAAATAAACACATAATATTTAATATAAACTACAATATATAACACTAAATAAAAATAATAATATTAAACATTTAATAAACTATAAATCACTACTTAAAACAGTCAATTGATGATAATTTTCCTGGCTTGATTTTTTAGATTACTCACAGACAAACCAAAGATATCAATCCCAAAAGTAATATGAAAACCTTTATGTTAGGTAGGAAAAATGAGTATAAGAAAATTAATATTTTTTCATACTTGTACGTTTTAGATGTTTCTGAACATTCTGGTATACCTTATAATTAGAAAAAATAATAAAAAATAAAATAAAAACGTAATAAACGTTAATAAATAAAGATAAGATACACATAGAAAAATTAAATAAATACATTAGGTGCATGTGTGTGTGTATCTTTGGATACAAATTTTCGTCGACGATTTCGAAAGCACGGATTAACCAATTTGAATGATTCAAAAAATATTCAGTTTGTACTGGCGGCGAGATGTGCTAATTAGTTTTTGCGAAAGGCAAGTTTAGCCATTTTAGAGCAAAAATTGTACAAAACGGTCATGCAGTTTTTCAGAGAACCGATCATCCGATTAGAATGATTCAAAAAACATCATTTGATGGTGGTGTGAAAAAATTATTATGGAGAAGATAGATAAGTCCAGTAGCTTCAAAATTTTGAAAAAAATTAAAAATTTGCAAAAATATTCAAAATTTTCATTTGTTCAAATTCTTGAAATTTTTCAGAGTTTTCAAAATTGAAAAATCATTTTATGAAAAATATTGAAAATAAGTATAGGATTTTATGAAAAAAATTAACAATGTACAAAAAATTTCTAAAAATTTCAAAATTATGAAAAATGTAAAGTTTTTTATATAGTTCAAATAAAAAAATTTAACTCTGCAATTCAATTTCAAAATGTTTTTATATCCAAAATAAAAAATGTAACATAAGGTCCCCGGAAGCGTTCTGATTAGGTTTTTTTTATTATATTTTTGTTCTTGTAGGTATAACCGTAGATAAACAAGATAAAGGGGTCGCCCAAATATAAGCACTTATATTAGATCTATAAAATTCCATGATGCAATTTACAGTATTTATAACAATTATTAGGAAATAATTAAGACAATTGTTAATTATCGTTTAAATGAAATCCTAGCCTTCACTCGTTGGAGTGAACTCTAGATAATTATTTCTTTTTTTTCTTTTTTCTATTATTATTTTTTTTCTTTTCTTATTGTTGTTATTTTTTATTTTATTATTTTCAATTTATTTATTTTCTCTCGTTTGTGTTACAATAGCTTATAAGATTAAATTGTATCTTGATTGCAATTTTAATAAAGTAAAAAAAATCGTTGATCAGTTTTCGTTGATTATCGAAAATTTCGAATTCTCGAATATTTTATTACGGTACGGGAAGTTCCAGGAATTTGCCTTAAGCACAATGCCATGCACCACTAGTTAAATCAACAATCCTATTTATAGAATCCTATATAACGATTATCTCTGATAATTATTTTTTGCTGAATTGAAA
>NW_020538040.1:8076049-8099388 GCF_003426905.1 Ctenocephalides felis
ATATAATTTTAGTTTCACAGTGAACGCAAAATATTAATAGTTAAAAAGAAAAATTATAAAATTATAAAGTTTGTAATAAACTAATGGTGTTACTTTCATAATTTCTCAATACAAAGTATCTATAAAGGTATTACATTACATTTTGTCTTTAACGACGCTTTTATCAGAGCTATTATAATTATGTGTTAAAGATGATATAATATCTGGATAAATCCTTATTGGCAATAAAAAAAATTAAATACATCATCAGAGCAATATAAATAAATAAATTTAATTCAACAAGAATTATGTTAACTGGTAAAAGTTGCATGAGTAAAAAAAGTAAAATAAAAATGCATGAGTATGTAAAAAAACAGAACTATCTTTTATACTTTTTATTAAAGCCATTGCTTTTAATGTTATATTTTTTATTTATTTTATTTCATTTATTTAATTTATTTTTACAATAACCAAATATAACGAACTTTCTTTGTACATAAATATAAACAATAATTATATGTGCAATTATATATAACATGTGCAGTAAATGCACAAATCTGTAATTTTTGATATATTAAGTTGATCACCACTTGTTTCGGAAGAATTTTTAATTTTACTAAAATGAATTTTACTTCATAATGGTTTTACTTAAATTGGTATATTTTGTATTGGTAACAATTTTTAGATTTGTTATCAATACCAACTTTTTGCAAAATTTTACAATTACTACAAGTTACGAATATAATATGAATTTTTGTATACTTAAAATTCTTTGCTCATTTTTTATTGCTCAAGCCATAAAATTTTTAAATATTCATTAAATTACCTGTAATAAAATATGTAATTGAACAGTTCATTTTGCATCAGCATTGTGCATATGCATTTTTAAACGAGAACATAATTCAAGTTCAATTATCTCTAATTTAGTTTACATATTGCTTCTTGTGAACAAATTACGTTTTTTTTTTCAAATTTTCGCAATTTTGCGGAATTTCCAAAAAATTTTTGTAAGTTTTCATATAGTTCTTTTCTGTAAAATATCGAAAATGATTCGGACTTAATTTTTAGAAATATACAAAGATTTAAATTCCAAAAAATCATCAGTTCACTTATATACTTGAAATAAATAATTCTAACTTTGCAATTTAGTTTATATAATTGTTAGAAATATGAGATTAGGTCCTATTTTACAAATGAAACATAAAATAAGGTCCTTTATTCTAACTCAGCCCGATCAGATTTTTTTTTTTATTTACTTTTCATGTAAACATATAAATTTCTTCGTCCAATTTATATGCTCTTGTATTTTGTCTATAAAATACGAATAATAAAAGTTGCAGTATATATAATAATTATTTGAAACAAGTCTTATTATTCATCAATTTTTATTGATCATTGGTTATTCATATTCCTTGAATGTACGGTACAGGAAAGTTCTAGCAATTTGCTTTCAGACACGATGTCATACACCACTAGTTTTCTTGTAAAATTCTAAAAATAGTACTTTTAATTAGTGATCATTGAAGTACTTAACGATTCATTTTCATCTTGTAGGATAAGTTTTAGTAGTCGTCCAAAAATCGAAAATGAAAATTTTTGCATATCTTTACGTTTCAGAGGTTTCTGAACATTTTGGCATACCTTAGAAAAAATGGTGTGTGGATACATTTTTTTCTCCACGTTTTTGGGAGCACGGACCAACCGATTTCAATGATTCAACAAACATTCGATTCCTTTTGATAGGGAGACATGCTGATTAGTTTTTTGCAAAGGCAGTTCCAGTCGTTTTGGAGATACGGAGCAAATTGTGCAGAAAATGAAAACTCGTTTTTTGCGAGAAGTGAGCATCCGATTAGAGTAATTTAAAGAACATTCGATTCCTATTGATAGAGACACGTGGTGATTAATTTTTTGCAAAGAGATATGGAGCAAAAAGTGCAGAAAATGAAAACTCGGTGTTTCGCGAGAACTGGGCATCCGATTAGAGTGATTTAAAGAACTTATAACGTAGTTTAAGAAACCATGATCTAATTGAAAAAACAATTTAAAATTTCTCCAATACTTCACCAAGTTGCCTTAAATAATCAATATATTTTAAAAATTTGAAAAAACAATTCTTGTGAACATGCACATATAGTTGTTTGTACAATACGTCCAATTTGTTGAAGACCCATGAATTAATAGTATTTATAATAATCTATTTGAAACAATTGTTATTAATTATTAAATAATTTTCATTGATTATTGATTATTTTCATTTCTCGAATGTTCGAATTCTTATAAATATTAGACAAAGTCCTTCATTTTAAATTCGATTGATTAAATTTTGTTTATTTACTTTTCTGTAAACATATATAAGTTACAGTGTTTATAATAATCTATTTGAAAACATTTAATATTCATCGAATGCTTCATTACGGTACGGGAAGTTCCAGCAATTTGCCTTAAGGCACGATGCTATGCCCACTAGTTTAGTTTTTATTGTCCACGATCCATAACAGTAAGTTGGTTGAGTGAGAAAAAAGCTTCGCAGTATTAAAAATTACAATATAAAACACGCAACAGTAAGCTTAATACCCCAACCAACAATAATCCAACGATGTAACCAAAACAGTGCGACTTTACATAAATAAATAATAAATGTAGAGTTAAAATTGCCTGCGATGCGAAGTAAAACGGTTGTTCCCGCGTTCCTTATCAATAGACCCATCCACCGGTACTAATCTAGGAAGTAAATATACAACAAGGAAATTTATGTCCCCGCCTAGATTCGCTAAAATATATTTTTATTGCCGGCACATCATTGTGATTCCGGATTTTATTACATTTTATATTCGATATGACGGCAAAGGCGACGGTGGTTATGGTGACGGGTTCCCGGGTTCCCTCGTAGTACCGGGTCGGAGGAATGCACGACGAGCAGCTGTTGCATGGACACAAGATACATTTTTGTAATTGTGAGAATATGAGAATGTTCAAATCGATTATGACAATGCGTTGTTTATAATATGTGTTATGTGTATCTGTAGGTATTTTGAGGATAGACGGATTCTGTTTTCGTTTAAAAACGATAACGACAACTAGCGGTGCATGGCATCGTGCCTTAAAAAATTTAGATTTTTCACAAATTTCGAAATTTTTTGAAAAAATCAATTTTTTAATTTTTGTTTTAATTTGAAAATTTCAAATTTAATGATGCAATATATTTTTCGATCATTTCATCGGATGATTCGTGCTCTCAAAAACTTAACTACAATTTTTTTAACCCTTTGACCTCCATATCTATTTTGCGGTGAGTACGAATCAAAGGTTTTTTGAATCACTCAAATCGGTTGTTAGGTGTCGAAAATGTCGAGGACGTTTGTTTGACGATTTTTTGAATTAATCTAATCGGATGGTCCGTTCTCTCAAGAACTGAATGACCATTTTTACTCTTTGCGCCCCATACCTTCAAAACGACTCGATACCTCCGAAACGGCAAGACGTGCCTTTCGAATGTTTTTTCAATCATACAAATCGGTTATTCAATACTGTCGAAAATGTCGAGGATATTTGTTTGATCCATATAAGTTAAATTTAAAAAGATCTTGGTACTGCTAAACCTAATCAAATTTACACAAAATCTGTACTCTTTATTAAAATCTCTAAAAAATATCTGATAATTTGATGTGCATATGTCCAATGATCATTTTTGACCGCAAAATGGCATTTTTTAAACTTTTTTCTAGATTTTCGAAACCGCTGCACTTGCCTTTTCAAAAAATTAATATACGTTCCATTCCATGAATACAAGTAAAATGTTTTTTGAATCATTCAAATAGGACGCTCCGTTTGCTAAAAACTGATTTATCATTTTTTTCACTGTTTGCCTCGTATCTTTGGAACGGCTAGACCTGCCTTTGCCAAAAACACGTCTCATTATCAATACAAATCGAATTCTTTTTGAATTATTTAAATCGGTTGAACTGTGTTCTCTAAATAGTGGACGAAAATTTGTATCCACACGCCACACGCACACGCGCGCTCACAACACACACACACACACACGTACTCACACCTTTTTCAAAGATATGCCAAAATGTTCAGAAACGTTTCAAACGTAAAAATATGCAAAAAAAATCATTTTCGATTTTTTGTGATTACAATAACTTATCCCAGGGGTAAAGTTGCAAAGAAATTGAACTTTTGCATATTTGCAATGACCTTTCATGTGTCCATACCCTTTCTAAACTTAATAATCGATATAGAACGATATTTCCTGATTTCTGTAAATAATGATCAAAATAAAGACGTAATAAGCGAGAAAAATCAAGTTAGAAACACCGATATAGAACGTCAATTAAAAATGATGTCTGACTGCTGAAGAAATAATGAGCACATCGAAGATTTTCATTTATTTTCATCAATCATTATACTTGTTATATTATTATTAGTTATTTTTAATGAAATTATATTATTATATTCATTCATTATTGGCTGTGATATCAACCATATTTGATCTAAGTTAATTTTGAATAAGGGTATTTAATATAATAACAATAATTAGCAATTAATATACGAGATTTAGATTCAAATGTTTTTTCGTATATTGAATTCCAATTTCTTCAAAAAAACATTTTGGACAAAAAATAGTTGACTATACTTATGACAAAAAAAACGTTTTTATTTCGTATATTTTTTATATGCCAAATATAAATTAGACCAACATAAGGCAGTACTCAAAAAAACTGCTCATTTTTATGAAGGCATAATAACTGTTTTATTTTAAAAAAAATAGTGGTTTCTTAAATAAGGTTTCATAAATAATAGGTTTTTATATACATATCAAGATATTTTTTGTGTAAAATATTCCTTTTATATCTTGTTTTTTTTTGTGTTTCAAAAGTAATGATTAGTACAGAAGCAAAATTTGTCGATTATGCTCAGGAAAAATGCAGCAATAAAATTTATGTGCATCGTAAAACAAGAAATAAATATGGACATGATTATGAAATGAAAAGGCTAATTGCATTTGGGCCTAATTGCTGGAATAATAGGCAAATTACTTGAACTATCTTAAAAAGCTCAGTTTTTTTTTGAAAACTTTGAAAGAAAATTAGTTTTTTTTTGAAAATATTTTTTTATTTTTATATGATTTTTTTTAGTGTTTTTTTAATCATTCAAGTCAGTTAATCCGTGCTCTCGAAATCGTCGACCAAAAATTGTATCCGCACACACACACGCACACATCTATTTTTGTAAGGTATGCCAAAATGTTTAAAAATCTTTTAAACGTAAAAATATATAAAAAAATGTTTTTGATTTTTTACTTTGAATACAGATTAACTATTAATTAACTATTCAATTTTATTTATAGCAGAAATAAAAATTGTGAAGATGTTAAAGGAAAAAAATGGCGTTGATAACAAGATACAAAGGCTGAGGCATAGAATAGAAGTAGCAAGTATAAAGTATAAGAATCTGCTTTCAGACACATGATTAGAATCACGTAATATAATATTTTATATCTATACAAATGAGCATATCAGTATTTTTTATTTTCCTTTTATTATAATACAGTGGGAACCGAGAAATAAATACTCAGTACTAGATCATCAATCATTAATAACATATACGGTGGAATTGAAAATGATGAAAACCTGTTGGTTAATGTACTGTATTAATTCAGATATCTTAGTGTTAATAAGTTCAGATTCACAGGAGTCTTAAATGAAATAATTTATATATTTTTTTTAATAAATGGAAATGATGGTGTTGCAGAAACTTACCAACGAATGGATCATGAAAACTGAAATCTGTTTCAAAAATTTAAAATCCACTTGATTCCTTAAGAATTTGCCCTTATTAGTTCTGAGAAACCACCGGTCGAGTCGTTTCTTTAATTAGTAAAAATTGAAAAAAATGTCTGCGTTTTTGCAAAAAATCTAGTAATATAAAAACTCTTGGAAATATAATTTGCTGAATTGCTGACTACCTTGCTATTGGCAGGGCAGTTTTTTTTCGGAATTAAGTGATAAAATTTTTGAAATGACTTCAGTAAAGTTCAAAATCCATCATAAACTTAAAAATTCGGTTTATGTAACATAATTCAAAATATGTCCCAAAAAAGAGTGCGCGTAAGGTTCACACGCGATTGAAGTAAAACTTATTTGCTACTGAACAACAAGATGGCATTTAAGTAAAAATAAATACAATTTTGAATAATGTTTATTAGTAATATGGTAACACTCGTGATGCACACATTTATTAGTGTAAACCATTATACATATTTATATAATGTATCATTCATCGTCATGTAATATTTGTGTTTGAAGAACTTCATGTAAATAAAATTAACATACATTCATTGACTCCTTGTATTTTTTGTTACTTTTCCGCTGGCGATATAATCTCATTCTTTGAACAGCTGTAATATCTGTCTTGTCTAAAAATATTTTCCCTTTTTAATAACTTCAAAGATTTATAGAAACTACGAATATTATAGAAATAATTTTTAATCAATAAACTTACGTTTAGTACAAATGTTTAATTTGTTTTATTATTTTCAAGGAACAGGGTAAAATATTCTTCTGATTCAGGCATTTTTCATTAAATCAAGATTTGTACTATGATGTATTTTTAAAATGTTTATTTATCTATGTATGTCGATTACCTTGTTGATGTCGGTACGCATACAACGACAGATCTCTCTCTATTCACATACGCGACGACTAATCACAATCGACCCGTATAGAAATGATATCATCGAGAGCGAATGACGAATCATTGGAGCTCGACTTATACGGATTTACATCCTAGTTGCGCCTAAAGAAGTTTTACTTCAAAAAAAAATTTTAAGAATTAAAAAAAAAAAGAAATTACGTTACGTGAAGTTCCAGCAATTTGCTTTAAGGCACCTTGCCACCACTAGCTTTGTATTACTGTTCATAGATTTTTTGTATTGATTATAATTTGTATTCTAATTAATTGCTCCTTTTCTATGTATCATGTTCCTATCTCAAATTTGCACGTGTCAACGGATAATCGTTTGGTCCGGATTAGACCTTTGTCTAGGTGTAATGAACTTTTTTTTACAAAGTATTTTTTCTTTGTTAAAATGAAAACTGTGTTTTTCGATAGCCATCAAGTTAACACGCACGAATCAACTCTAGCGTGACAGAATCCAAGGAGTTACTTCTAATAGTGCGAGAGCTGGGAGCAAAATATTTTTGAGGAACAATGTGTTAGTTTAAATAGAGTAATAATGCGTAATTTATATCGAGTCTGTTTTGTTTTAAGATGACACTGCACGAATTTGAAAGGAGAGAAAATGAACCATTTCTTCATGGAAAATGGCTCGACATGAAAAACTAGCTTCAGAGATTCTTTTGGGGTTATTGTTTTTGTTATTGAGATTATCTGAGATTAGAATTTTTGAGATTGACATTTTTATATTGTTATTTTTGATATGACATATGATTGAGACTTAGTTTATGAGGTGGTGACACGTTTTTGAAGTAAAACTTCTTTAGACGCGACTAGGGAGTGAATCTATACAAATGCAACGGAAATCCGTTACTCCCAAACTTGTTCGTCATCCGCCGTCGATGAGATCATTTCTATACGGGTCGATTGTGATTAGTCGTCGTGTATGTGAATTGAGATCTGTCGTTATATGCGTACCGGCATCAACGTTGTATGCGTACCGATATCAACAAGGAAATCGGCATAGATAAATAAACATTTTAAAGTTACACCGTAGTACGAATCTTGATTTAATGAAAAATGCCTGAATCAGAAGAATGTTTTACCCTGTTAATAAAACAAATTAAACATTTGTGCCGTGTACTAAACATAAGTTTATTAATTTGAAATTATTTCTATATTATTCATAGTTTCTATAAATTTTTGGAGTTATTAAAATGGAAAATATTTTTTTAGGCAAGACAGATATTATAGCTGTTCAAAAAATGAGATTATATGGCCAGCGAAAAAGTAAAAAAAATACAAGCAGTCAATGAATGTATGTTAATTTTAATTACATGAAGTTCTTCAAACACATTTATTACATGATGAGCGAAGTTGCGAAAACATTATTTCTTTAGGCGCTTTTTAACAGAATTCACTGTGTGAACGAATATTATAGAATTTATTAAATTTAATTTTTAAATGCTAATTACAATGACAAACCGATCATGTCGTATTTGAAGTATGACTTTAATTACATTATTGTTTTTAAATATTATACATATTTTTAATGCTATTATAAATATATAATTTATAATTTATCTTTATATAAATGTGTATAATGGTCGACATTAATAAATGTGTGCATCACGAGTGTTACCATATTACTGATAAACATTATTCAAAATTGTTATATGATGTATATATTTTTAACTTCATTGCCATCTCGTACAATAGCAAAAACGTTTTACTTCAATCGCGTGTGAACCTTACGCGCACTCTTTTTCTGAGGTGGCGACATGTTTTTCTCTGAGGTGGAGACTAATTTTTTCTGCGGTGGAGACTTTTCTGGGATGGATCAAGACTTTTTGGGGTCGAAACCTTTTATGTGGATACTTTCTGAAATGAAGACTTTTTGAGATTGATCGAAAGTTTCTGGGATCAAGGCTTTCAAAAAATAAGATGAATGTTACTATATCCAAAGCTTCTGGTTATCAGATACGTAGTTACGCAACTCTAGAGGAACTAACAAAGTATTAATACACATTAAGGGGCCAATTGTCGGATAAAATAGAAATGTTATGGTAATGCATTGTTGCGGTTCTATCTTCGTATGAATTGGTAGTCAGGAACCGTCAAAAAGCTATGTATTTGCTGCGCGATCAGGCGTTGTACATATGAAAACTAACAAAGTGACATCCTAAAGTTGCACTTATGATAAAATTATCTTATTTGACATTTGTGCCTTTTGGGGGTTAATACGTAGCTTTTTGACAATTTGTTAGTGGCAACTAATACGAACATAGCATTTCTATTTAATTTGTGAATTTACCCCTAAATACGCTAGACGTTAAACTTTTTGTTTAAAATTTTATGTTTGAATAAAAGAATCCCAGCCCTCATACTGAAAGTTACTGGTTTGTATGTTAATACGATACGTTACGCGTCTATTATTTACATTATTACAAGACTCGGAACAAAATAATGTAAAGAGGAAAAAACGCATAATTTTTATATTTTATAGAAAATCATTCATTCGAAAGACATGTGGTCATCTTTCGACATAAAAGGGACACCCTACATACACTATATTTATTTATAACATCCAGCAGTAGGGACGCCATATAGAGAAAGGAAAAAGGTCAAATGTGTTTATTTTATTATTTGAGGTGCGTTAACTGTGGATTTTTGTTAATTTATTCCTTCTTGGTGAACATCTGGTAGTTGAGAATGGATAATATATATTATTTGGTTGAGCCCTTGGTGTAATTATTGACTTCTCGTAGGGCAAGTTATTCAAATGCGAATAAAACAAAAGGAAAAAAATAAATATGCCTTCAAGTTTAATAGAGATTTTAACATAATTATATTTATTGCTAGATATTATTATTTATTTAAAACATTCAGTATTCATTTGGATGATTCATGCTAACATCCAACATTATCATGATATTTTGTCAATATTTGTTACTAAAGTAAATAACCGAATATTAAATATAATTTAAGTTAAAATTAATATATGAGAATTTTCAAAATATACTGACCTGTAAACATTTTAACAATAGCATGATATTCATTCTATCTAATATATTTTTTCTTGTTCTAATTGATCTTGTTTTTTTTTTAGAAAAAAATCTTAAATCGCTATAATTTTGTAACCGTAATAGCTGTAATTTATAGCTGTAATCAGTTTGTTATTAATTTGCGTTTCTCGAAGAGGAAATCTCAATAAAAGCAACTTTCTTTTTAAATTAAGTACACTCTTGAACTAGTTATATTTTCAATATAGAAGTTTTATTAGATATTTTTTAAATTAATAATACACAATATAATAAGATGCCTTTAGAAAATTGCTAGAACATCCCGTTCCCCGATTCAAACTTTTTAAAAGCTTTATATTTAGTGAAATTTTTGAAAAAAAATTTTTTTTGAGAATTGTGTATTTGTTAACATTTGTAAAATTTGTAAAATGTGCTAATGACAATTTTTGAAAAACTTTAACGTTTTTTAAACAACTGAATTGCCTTTTTGTACTTTTGAACCTGCGTTTGCCAAAAACTGTTTGACAAAAATCAAATGTTTGTTGAATCATTAAAATCGCACTTTGGAAAACGTCAGTGAAAATTAGTATCCGCACATACATACATACGCGCGCGCACACACACGCATTTTTTCTAACAATAAGGTATATGCCAAAATGTTCAGAAATCTTTCAAACGTAAAGATATATAAAAATTTTCATTTTCCATTTTTGTGCGATTACTATGACTTGCCTACATGATTTTTATATGCACTTTCATTAAATAATATAAAAAACGCAATTATTTTATTTCTTTATAAATATTTCATCTTTCATTAAACCTGGAGGTATACATATCCAGGTTCCAAAATGTTGAAAATGGAAATGTATTTCTAATAAATCAAATATAAAATTTATGTGGGCTCTCAGGGGCATTCGAGCCAATATAATGGCTAAATAATGGTGAAAACTTGTGTCAGCAAAAGGATAAAACTAGGTGTAAGTGACATTTTGACCTTAAGGCAAATTGTTTAAATGGAATTTTGAAATTTTGACGCAGCTTATTATTCAAAACCTAAGTTTTCTTGTAATTTAGCTACCTTTTGCATCATACAAAGAAATAATCACTGTACAAAGAAAGTTTTAACCCTTAACGAACAATACAGTCAGAAAATAAATTTGTATATTGGTCAACAAGCAATCTTAGACAAATTCAATTTTATTCAAATCCAATAAAGCGATATTAATTATGCAACTTTTCTCGCTTTGAAAATGATGCACTTGATTTCTTGAAATTCCGTTGACCTACCGGGCATAGTTTTCGTTAATCAGGCTCATTCGTTAAAAGTTTGAAAAATCATATATTTTTTAATTTCGGTATCAAACGATTCAGGATGACGTTAAACGTCAAGAAAACTTAAAATTAAATAATCAGGTTTTCCAAAGAAAACAAAGTAATGAAAATAAAACGCTTTCTTCAAAATATACTGATATACTTTAATGTTACTTGTTTTGCTTTCTAGAGGCAAGAGATTTTATTTTACATAGTTTTTAACATGAGCATAAAAATGGCGGATATATCATATGGTGGGAGTAAAAACACTATTACCAACATCACTAATATTAATGGCGGGACATTTGAATTACAAATGTATATACAACATTACATTTAACATCATAAGATTTCATTACATATAAAATGTGACAAAACAATTTTGTCCAAGTCCTATGTTTTTTTAATCTGATAGTTGTTCATAAACTGTGATGTTGCAGCATTTCGCTGCCTAGATTTAATATTTTGCTTCTCTCGCCTCTGGCACATCTTTATATTTAATTTACACGTTATTAGCGGAGGGGAAGCATTTGATAATTTATTTTAATGTTACTATGTTACTTCTTTCGCTTTCTAGAGGCAAGAGATTTTATTTTACATAGTTTTTAACATGAACATAAAAATGGCGGATTTATAAGATGGTAGGAGAAAAAACACTATTACCAACATCACTAATATTAATGGCGGGACATTTGAATTAGAAATGTATATATAACATTACATTTAACATCACAAGATTTCATTACATATAAAATGTGACAAAACAATTTTGTCCAAGTCCTATGTTTTTTAATCTGATAGTAGTTCATGAAATATGATGTTGCAGCATTTCGCTGCCTAGATTTAATATTTTGCTCCATTCGCCACTGGCCCATCTTTATATTTAATTTACACGTTATTAGCGGAGGAAGCATTTGAAAATTTCTTTATATTCCCCGAAGCGTGCACATTTTTCTGTTTGGCTAGAATGAGTTTGCGCAATGACTAAAGTCGGGACAAGCACGGAAGGTGCACGAGACGAGGAGTACCTACACTCTGCACACTTTATACACTGCGCACTGCACAGGCCGAGCACATGGCACGCGGAATACAAACGTTTGTTTTAAGTTTTAGCACACAGCACAATTGCAATGTAATTACACCTGGGGTTCAATAACCGAACGAGGTTTTACCTGCTGTTGTGACATCGTAATCCGTCTTTGGAAACGACAATACTTAATCATTTTTAAATTTCCGAACCAGGAGTTGGTTTTCGACAGAAAATCCGACTTGTTTTTCCATATCAATTAGAATACAATACAATCTTATGAGCTATTTTGCTTATAAATTGTGATAAATTTTACTACATCGATAGTTGGAGAATCATTTGAATGAGTTATTCGCCAATTTTGTTTATTATGGTAGTGCTAAAGGTTCTCTATATTATCTTTGAGCTTCCTCTTCAGTCTTCTGAAATTGGTGTCTGAAGACTGATCTGAAGCTGAGTGACTAGAGAATTTGAATGATGTTCTAGTTTATGGAAATGTTTGACATTGTTGATTCTTATAACTCTGTATATAAATTGAATGTGAAGATCATCTTGCCTGGTTGCTTACGAACCATGGAGCATTATAAATCCGTCTCAAAATTCTAAACTGGGTTGATTTACCTACAATTGGATGCCATAAGTTCATATTAGTTTTATCACCTTATAAATTACCAGTTTATTATCAAGAGATATAATTGACTAGCTAGTTTCATGTTTTCTTGACGTTTCAAGTCATTTGAAATCCAATGAGACCAGATTTGAAAGTATGTCTGTGTGTATGTGTATATGTGCCGAATTTTGACCATTCGTCGACGTTTTCTCAAAAACAGCTGGATCGATTTCTAAACTGGAGGAGTTTGTTTTCGATAGTAAATCCGACTTGCTAATTTTGTTTTCTCGACGTTTCAAGTCATTGGGAATGCAATGAGACCAGATTTGAAAAACGTATGTGTACCAAATCTTGACCTTTTGTCGAACTTTTCTCAAAAACGGCTTGACCGATTTCTAAACTTAAAATGCTATTTAGTAGGGACTTGCGTTCATCAGTTTTGTACGATGATCGGCCAAGTTCTCTCTTTGTAGTTAGCAGAAAAGTGTACAAATTTTATCACATAGGGTAAGTTGTAGTAATCGCAAAAAATCAAAAATCAAGAATCAAGATTTTTATATACCATTACGTCTCAAAGGTTTTTGAGCGTTTTGGCATACTTCAAAAAAAAAATGGATGTATGTGTGTGTGTGTGTGTGTTGAGCAGATTCAAATTTTCGTCCACGATTTCGGGAACATGAATTTACCGGTTTCAATAATTCAAAACATTCGATTTTGATTGATAAAAAAACCTTGTTATTTTTTGGCAAAGGCAGATCTAGCCGTTCTGAAGATACGTGGCAAAAAGTGACAAAAATGGTCAATTCAGTTTTTGAGAAAAATCTAATTTTATCAAAGTCATGAAAAAAATTCAAACCTCTAAAATTTTAAAATTGTAGTACAGCAAGTTCCATAATTGAACATCAATTTTTTTAAAAAAATGCTTCTTACAAAAATGAATCTTTTAAATATCCTGAACTTTAAAATTGTATATCAATGATAATAATATTCAATAATATTTAATATTTTATTATTAAATTACAGTAATGCTACAAAAAACATTCTTAAGCCCAAATATTAATATTGTTATATAAGTAATTGCTTTTCCATAAATCTATAGAAAATTGCCATATTTTTTGTTAAAATTAATTTATAAATTATACATCTCTCAATCTGATAAAAAAATCACAGAATCAAAAAGAGAATAAATTGCAGAATTAATTAAAACTATATAAATCTTACAAATGAGTTAAATATAAAGTAATGGAAATGACATAATTCAAATAGAAATATGAACTGTCGATAGCAAAAGTGAATTAAATACTATTTAAAGACAGTTTGTTGGAAAAAAAAGAAAATTATTGAAAGAATTACTGTTGAACATTAATGACAGAATTAACTATTAATTTATTCATTCATTCTGAATTATATAATTCAGAAATGTTCAGATATTTTTCATAATCGAATTCAAAAAGTTATTCTTTATCTATTAAAAGAAATTGTACATTTAAAGATTTGCCCTATTATGCTGACATATAGTGAGATTTGGAAATTAAAAACAAAATGAAATTTTCAAAATTGATCTTTCTTCTTTATGGATAACGGCACGATGCAACATATACCATTAGTTTATTTATTTTTTTGTGCAATTTTTAATTTCACATGCATAAATTAAGAAAGACAATTTAAGTCTTTGCATTCAAGAATCTTCAACATGGAACAACTTCTAAATTCATTATCAAAACACAATTATCATCATGTCCTATACGACACTTGTATATTTTTATCAGATTTTCAACAGTGTCTCAAAAGTTCAAAAAGAAAAAAAAAAAAATAGTCGGACCTTCGTCAATTTATCAACCTCGATTGTATGGGAAGATGCAACTTGTAAGATTTATGTGTTTGTTGTTCTGTTTCTTTTGACTTTTATTGCGAGGGTCAGACTTGACATTTTTGGCCGAAACATCGTTAGGTATGTGCGCTGCAGGTTTTAGTTGTACGTTTCACGTTTCACGTTGCACGCACCTCCTACGCAGGTCGACGATTTAAATTTATACATTCATACTTGAGGAAAGAAATTTTGAAACCATATTAACACTTTGGCTGCCAACTAAGAGATAATTCGTTGATTGCGTTATCGAGCGCAATCTGCGAGTTATCTCGTAGAAATATAATATTTGGACACATTTTTTTTAAATTTTGATGAAAACTGTGCTCTAAAAATAGAGCTTTTGGTAATATAACGTGATTAATAAGATTTGACATTTTTGGCCGCATTTTTTAAATTTGTCGCTGCATTTAACGTGTTGAAGGCCGCTACATAGTTATGCTATTGTTGCACTGGCTTAAATCTATTTTTTTTTATTTGAGTTTAGTTAGGTATGAGAGATCGTACCAAAATATCTATACAATAGTATATGTTTAATTTGTTTGTTTGTAGTTTAAATTCTTGAATTCGGTGCAGAGAAATCATATATGAATATTATTCAGCTACTGAATTAAAACAAATACAGAAGAAAATTGCATTCTTATAATACATCTTGTTCAATTATTTTCTTGTACATTCCTAGCATGATAACAATTTTTCATGACCAGGAATTAAGGTAATAGCAGTTCTTACATAGAAATAAATTTTACTTAAATCCACAAAATACTTGATATTGGAATGTAAAATCCTCAATTTTTAACCTCCAAGTTATTGTAATCGTTCAAAAATTCAAAATGAAATTTTTTACATATCTTTACGTTGCAGAAGTTTCTGAACCTTTCGGCATACCTAAAAAAAATTGATGTATGTGTGCGTATATATGGATACAATTTTTCGTCCACGTTTTCGGTAGCACGAATCAACCGATTTGAATTATTCAAAAAACATTCGATTCCTATCGATAAGGAGACGTGCTGATCAGTTTTTGGCAAAGGCAGGTCAAGCCGTTACGGAGATACAGAGCAAAGAGAGCAGAAAGTCGAAATTAAGTTTTGAGAGAACGGAGCATCCGATTTGAATGATTCAAATCAAGACATTTTACTTGTACTGACGTAATAAAGAATTGATTAATTTTATGAAAAGGCAGGTCCAACGGTTTTAGAGATCCAGAAAATAGTTTTAAAAAATGCCCTTTTGCAGCATTTCTGAATATTAATTTTTGACAAATATCCATGGTTCTATCACGTGGTGCAGTGATAAAACCTCGGTTTTGCAACAACTATGTTCCGAGTTTAATCCTCCTTTGCTTGACCCGATATCAAGCAGTAGGAGCATCCATTTTTGTATGGAAATATAGAAACATTGTTTTTGTTTCCAATAGCCGTTTGAGCATTTTTTGATTTATAAAAATGAATGTTCATACATATTGCATTGCCTTTTTCATTGATAAGGAGGTCTCCAAAAAATCACTAAATATCACGTGGGAGAGGGAGGGTATTTAGTAAGATATATCACGTGTATTCATTTTTACCTTAATTTTTTTTTTTTAAATCCAGACATTTTCAAAACAAATAAAAAAATGCACATTTTTTTCTCGTAACTAAAAATACACGGGATGTTTGGTGGGGTATGGGGGGTTATTATAGGATAGGGAGTCCAAAAATCTTTAAAAAATTGATCACATGATTAATGGACGCCCTCTAAGTGGTTGGAGCTATGGAATTTGGATCATAAGTTCCAGGTTTGGTATCCACATCCTAGAGTCTTAAGTAAGCAGAATTGACATCGGATTTTACTTGGAAATATAAATAGCAATAACTTATAAGTGAATTTAGCCTTTGTCTGGCATTATTGCTTTAATATATATTTCAATGTTATGAAATAATATTTTAGTACATAAAGGTTGGAGAGTCGTTTGAGTTGCCATCTCAAAAGCCCTGTCATTAAAAAGAAGTCAACGTAGCTGCTCATAGGACTCCTTAAGTTCGGTCAAATAAAAAAAATACTGCATATTTATCCCTTATTTTGTCTGGTTTATTTTTTCAAATAGTTCATAATGGTGGGTGTAGTAACATTATTACGAAGAAGTTAACATATCATCACTATTAGAAGATGACAACCATTGAATTGCATTCTAATAAAAATCTACCAAAACATCGTGTTGTCTTCTATTGAAACATTATATCAAAACCGTAATAGAACA
This sequence comes from Ctenocephalides felis, assembly GCF_003426905.1. Lineage (NCBI taxonomy): Eukaryota > Metazoa > Arthropoda > Insecta > Siphonaptera > Pulicidae > Ctenocephalides > Ctenocephalides felis. Next base: position 8,092,793 of record NW_020538040.1, read on the forward strand.
ATTATTGTTTGATTGCCTTCTCACAATCACTAGCAAAATTAATTATGACAAACAATAATGATCTCGCCAGCTTATGGAATTCTAAACTTCCGATTGTGGTTCACACACAAAAACAACTGGATGTTGCAGTTGTATATATAATAAATATTTAGTGTTAGATGTGAATTTCTCGACGTACAGGTTGAGATTTACATTTATTCGTCTGTTTATTTCCATTTCTCATATAATCGTACATATTTCAATTCTAAATCTGCTTCCATTCAATCATATGATGACGTCGACCGTCTTTTTTTATCGTCGTATCAGTGAAAAAACAAAGATCATGAATTATGTTTGGTTTTAAGAAAAGATAAAACATACAAAATAAACATTCGCCGAGAGTGTAATTGCACATAGATATGGGATATTTGTGTTATTATATATTTGTAGATTACGGTAAAGAATTCAACGTTTTTTTATTGTTTTAGTTATCTTAATAATATTTGAGCGCGCTAAATCTATTGGAATTAATCGACAATCAACGATGAAATATTTTAGTATTTGCGTTACAAATAGATATAACACGGTTTTGAATGTTTGAACAGCGAAAATAGAATTTTTGTATTGATTTAATTTGGATAAATTGTACAGTTAAATGCGGACTGGAAATGCTCACTGAGAATTTGTTTGGAAAATGGAAATGTCGAGGAAATTAGTTTGAACTATATATGTGCACTTTAAAACATAAATATTGGCGCGAAACCCAAAGAATTGGAAACAAAATTTATACTTGTTCCATAAAATATTTGATAATTTGATGCGCATATGTTTAAAGATCATTTTTTACTGCCAAATGCCCTTTTTTAACTTTTTGCTCTAAATCACCGAAACTGCTGAACCTGTCTTTTTTCGTCAATACAAGTGAAATGTTTTTTAAATCACTCAAATCGGTCGCTCTCTAAAACTGAATTGTCATTCCTTACACTTTTTGCTCCGTATCTTCGAAATGGCTAGACCTGCCTCTGTCAAAAACAAATCACGTCTCCCCATCAATAGGAATCGAATGTTTATTTAAATCATTCAAATCGGTTAATTCGTGCTCTCGAAAACTTCGACGAAAATTTGTATCCGCACATACATCCATACATATCCATATTTCTAAGGTGTGCTAAATTCTTCAGGAGTTCTTGAACCGTAATGATATACAAAAAAAAATTTCTGTTTTTTGAAAATGTTTATATATCTTTAATTTTCAAAGGTTTCCGAATATCTTGGCATACCATTATAAAAAATGGATGTATGTGTGTGTGTGTGTGCGTGTGTGTATGTGTGTTCGGATACAAATTTTCGTCGACGATTTCGGGAACACGGATGAAGCGATTTGAATAATTCAAAAAACATTCGATTCGTATTGAGAAGACGTGCTGATTAGTTTTTGGCGAAGGCAGGTCTAGCCGTTCCGAAGATATGGGGCAAAAAGTGCCAAAAACGGTAACTCAGTTTTTAAGAAAACGGAGCGTCCGATTTTAATAATTCATAGAACATTTTACTTGTATTAACAAGATGAAGAACTGATCAAATTATCATGAAGGCAGGTTTAGCGGTTTCGGAGATCTAGTAACAAAAGTAAAAAAAATGCCTTCTGGCGGTCAAAAATGATCTTTAGACATATGCACATCTAATTATCAGATATTTTATACAGACTTTAACAATAAGTATAAATTTTGTTTACATTCCTATGGGTTCCGTACCAATGCTTATCCGTTAGACGGCGGCGCGGCGCTTACGCGCTTCGATATTTCGTCTCTATGCAGTTAAAGTAGTACAATTGCTTAGAAAAAAAGTTCAGAATTTCCAAAATATTTCAAAATACATTTTTCTTCAGTCTTTTTTTTTTTTCAAAAAAGTAAATTTTTGTCAAAAATTTATAGTTTATCAAAAATCTAATTTTTCAGAGTAATTTTTTTTTCGAAAATGTTCATCTTTTAAAACAAAAATAATTTTTGGTACGGGAAGTTCCAGCAATTTTCCTTAAGGCGCGATGCCATGCGCTAGTTTTTAATAATTTAGTTTTTGGTACGGGAACTTCCAGCATTTTGCCTTAAGGCACGACGCTATGCACCACTAGTTACAATTCATATTAGATGAACCTGTTTCATTCGCACCCCTTTAAATTGCATTATGCTTCTCTCTCGCACGTATTTTGCTCGTATGGCGAAGTAAACGATTCGCTCTATATTACAATATGCATTTTTTTATTCCTCGGCCTCTGAATTACATATCTTATGACGTACGCACTTTACGATTAGCGATAGAATTTTCAAGATTGCATTTCTATTTGAGCGACAGAGAGAGAGAACTTGTGAGAGTGTGACACGGAACAAACCTCGAAACAATATTACCTTGAGCACTATTAAATTTAATCTATATAGAGAGCGAAAGATTTAGTGCGATGATGATGCACGTGTATTCGTAATATTAGTATGAGTCACACGGAGAGACAGAGCAGACTGCGAGTCAAACAAGAAGCAAAAGGCAAAAGTGGGCAAAAGCAAATGCGCGGCCACGTGCTCTTGTCAACCGGGAACGGAACAAAACGACACGCTGAATAGAATAGACGACGATCAGGACTTTAATTATAAACCGTATTATACACAGGATTTTAATTATAAAATAATTTACCGAAAGGTATACGACTAATAATAATACCTAAGTCTGTTTTTACACGGTCTTTTTGTACACGGTTTTGATATAACACGGTTTGAAAATTGAATATTTTTATTTTTTTTACACGATTTTATTCCATTTAGCACGATTTGAAATTTTATGTACTTAAATTTTTTTGTCAAATTTAATTTTTGCGATGTATGTTCATATCACAAAAAAGTACTTATGAAAGAAAAAAGTCTGAAACCATCGATAGTATCGATAGTTGCGAACACTAGCTTAAAGATTTAAGTGAATTCCCCTTTAGCGCGTACAAACAATTTTTACAGGTCAAAGCAAATGTGAATAGCACTAATTAGGGGAATTATTATTAAAATAAACATGAATTCTTGTTTTTCACTAATTTTAATAGGTTTTAGAGAGTAGTAGTCCAGTCATTTGGGGCAAAAAAAGGCTGTTGCCGGTACAGTACTCCGGGAATTCTGAAAATTGGTAATTTTATAGATTTCGAGGTGCTCTTTACGAAAATCAACTTTGGCCACCTCAAATTTGAACGGCAAGTTGCCGCCATATTGGAAAAATTGCATAAAAAAACAGGTTTTTTAAAATATCTCCTTTCTGGCTGATTCTGCAATAAAAGTATCTATGTACGAAAAACTAGAGAGAATTTCCTACAATTCCTTAGAAAACCGTTTTTTTGTAAAATGATAGTTTGAGACTCGCCGTAGTATCAAATCTGTCCATATATGACAGCACTTCGAACTTGACCACATCTCTCTAATAATTAATATTTTCAATGTTAAATTAAGCGAATAAGATCTAGAAATAAAATAATTCAAATATTTTTCGTTTTTTTTGCTAATTTTTAACACTTCAATGACAAAGTAGCTATAAGTATAGGTACTTATAGCTTGAGTAGCACCTTATAGCTTCAAGTAGCTTGAAGCGTTAAAAAATCAGCAAAAAAACAGAAAAATATTTGAATTATTTTATTTCTAGATCTTAATTTAACATTGAAAATATTAATTATTAGAGAGAATGTGGTCAAGTTCGAAGTGCTGTCATATATGGAGAGATTTGATACTACGGCGAGAGCAGCAAAGAATTTGAGGCGGCCGTACTCTCAAACTATCAATTTTACAAAAAAACGGTTTTCTGAGGAATTGTAGGAATTTTCTCTTGTTTTGTCGTACATAGATACTTTATCGCAGGAATCAGCCAGAAAGGAGATATTTTAAAAATCTGTTTTTTGACGCCATTTTTTTAATATGGCGGCAACTTACCGTTCAAAATTTGGGTGGCAAAGTTGATTTTCGTAAAGAGCACCTCGAAATCTATGATTACCATTTTTAGAATTCCCGGAGTACTGTCTACCGGCAAAACGACCAAATGACTGGACTAGTAGGACAAATAACCCATTTTGTATAAGATCAATGTCTTTTTTTTAACACGGCTTCTTCTGGAACCAATCTCCGTGTAAAAACAGCTTAGGTGTACTATGAACACACAACTCGATTGTGAACATTGTGAAAGATTTCATAACGAATGGGCAACCGTATTCAAGACATATTATTGAAGGAAGCAACAACACCGCATCAACAAGTGTCTATCTAGTGATGCAGAACAATAAATATGTTTTTAATTACGTAAAAAAAATTATTATGGGCTTCAATTTTGTACTTTTGGTACTTATTAACTTCCCGTAGGGTTATCAAAAAATCGAAAATGAATTTTTTTATATTTCTTACGTTTCAAAGGTTTCTGATATTTGGCATCCTTAAAAAAAATGAATTAGTGTGGGGGAGGAAAAGATTAGTAAGATATCACATGTATTTATTTTTACTGACTTTTTAAAAATCATACATTTCAAAAAAAAATTTAAAAAAATTTACAATTTATCACGTAACTGAAAATACAGTATTTATTACAATTTTGAATATCACCGGATCACCAAGGGGGAGGGGGGTTCAAAAATCCTCAAAAAACTCGCTCACCATTATTAATGGACGCCCCTAAAGCGATTAAGAGCGACGGGACTTGTTTCAGAGGTCCGGGTTCGTACCCACTTCGAGCAGTCTGTTGTCAGACAGCAGTGACAACGATTTTCACTTGGAAATATAGATAGCAATATGTTTCCAAGTGAAAATAGCCTCTTGTCCGGCATTGCTGCACCATACTCGCCCTATTAAATAAATTGGTAATAATAATTTATCATACAGAGATGTGACAACTGATGGGTTGCCACTATGAAGGACTAGTATTAAGTCAAAATTAGCACAACAGCTTATAGGCTATTAGGTTCTGATTGCTGTTCAAAAATAAAGAAAAAAAACTAAGCAACCTATTTAAAAAAACATTTTATTACTTACTATGTTTTGAAAATATAGTAACTAATAAAAAATTGAAAGATTTTTATAGAAGCCTAATTTTTAAGATTTAATGTTTTCATCAGTAGATTAATAGTGTAATGTATTTGGGAAGGCATATCTAGCGTTTTGGACTTGCAGGAAAAAAAGCTCTCCAAAACTGACATTTGTCGACATAAGCACATCAAATTATTAGACATTTTGTAGAGATTTTAAAATAATGTTTTTAAATAATTTTTAATTATTAATACCATTTAATAATGAAAACACAAAACCTTTACCATTTAAAAAAAAAAGTAAGAACTTATGAATACTAAGAATCTATAATCGCTAACGACTTTGTAGAAAGTTTTTTGAAAATAGAGCATCCAAATCTCACTTCTCAGAGTATATTTTAAGCTTTATTTTATTCAGGATAATTAAGGAATGCATTATTTATTTCAGTATTGCGTAATCATTGTATATTAACTAATTTTTTTTTTTAAAAAAAATACTTTGTTTGATGAACATCATTTAAGCTCATTACTTCAATTCAAATTATTTTTATACTTTTTTGTACGAATAGTTGTAAGTACATAGTTCATAGGCATACTTGCTCTTCCATTTGTTTTTTTACCTATACCCTATCTTATATTAACCCTTTCCACCACTCGCGAATTACAGAATTAACAAATATTTTTGCCAGACCGACGAGTAATTCAAACAGACAAAATTTACAGTAATTCAAAGTTTGCAACAGAAATTTTTATAATGAAAAACATTAACGGTAATAGTATCAAAAATATTTATAGAAAAAATTACTAGAACTTCTAAACCCATATTTTTAACATGTATAGTCCAGTCATTTAAATTAGGTAAGAAATCTAGGAATTTAAGATACCCAGCTGTAATGTCTGTAAATACTGTATATTGACACCCTAAAGTTGTCTCAAAACCACTTATGGTAGAGTGTACGCAACATATGTAGATTTTGAGACAACTCTCAGTGTCAATATACAAGTATTTACAGACTTACAGCTAGGTATCTCGAATTCCGAGGTGAACTTACTATAATGAGTGGACTAGTAATTAATATTTGGACATAGTGCCTAATTTTTTTTTTTCAATGCATCTTTTCGGTAAATTTTGGTAGTACTTAGAAAGCCTAATCGAATGCCAATCTGGTAATTGGATTATAGTGATTTTTAAATCATACAAAACATACTTCATATTATCAGAAGTTATAATAAAAAAAACAGTTTGAAAGCATTTTTTGGATTTTCTGTAGGTTAAGTCCAAATCGCACGTATGCATATATTTAGCATTTTCAAACATTTATTATTGTTATGATTAATAAGCATCTTTATTTAATCCTCCGATAGCTGACAATGCGTATCGAGTATTTTAGCGATTTGCAGACTTTGCACAATTTTGCAATTCTTGGCCGAGAATCGTCGTTTTCTTGGGTACGTGCAATTGCACGTAAACAAAAGTGCGAACGTGTCGAGACGTCAATTCGAGTAAATTTGACCTATCACACTACGAATTGTCATTTGATTTTAGAACAAATATACTCGGATTGGTTTCGTAACATTATTTGACATA
>NW_020538040.1:8100388-8116985 GCF_003426905.1 Ctenocephalides felis
TTATTTTTATTAAAAGGAAAACCTAAAAACTAAAACAAGAAAATTTTATTTTTATTGTTAGATATAATACTATTAGGTTGGCAACTAAGTATGTGCGGCTTTAGTTTTTAGATGGTTTCAATTGAATTTTTGTTTGCTGAAGTAGACCAAATGTAAAATACGTTTTGTTATTGGACAGTTGGAATTTAGATGTCCATCAGTAGAAACGAGTTTTTTAATCTGTTGCGTATTTTTTATTTAGACTTTGTTGATGGGAAATCAAAACTACAATGTTTGTCATATTTTTCTTTTGAATTTCTGCAAAGGCAAAAAGCATCTTAAGTTTACAAAGAGTTATGAGTTGTTTGTGATAATGAATCCTTAAAGAAAACGGCAGTGTCGAAATTGGTTTATCATAATTCGTCCAGGTTATTTTTGACTCAAAGATGGAAATCGTCTATCGTCGTGGTCATCCAGTTCAAGTTGATTAAAAAGGAATAGTCTACATAGAAGTGTTATCATCAACCAAGCAATCAATTCCAATGTCTACATTAATCAACTAATGAAATTAAACAACACAGTTGAAGAAAAGCGGCCTAAATTGACAAATCTAAACGGTGATTTATTCTATTGACATCATATCATTGGCCACTCGGAAAAAATTATTGCAGCTTGGTTGGGACGTTTTGTCACATCCACCATAAAGTCCTGATCTTGCACCTTCTGATTGCTTTTAATATCGATCTCTACAAAACTTCTTAAGTTTACACAAAAATAATAATCAGGATGATTTCGAATTGTACATGATACAGTTTTTTTGCAAATAAAATTCGAGGTTTTATGAAAGTAGGATAATGATGCTGCTTGGAAGATGACAAAAGGAGTCAGTGATCAAAATCTACAATACATTACGAAATAGTTATTTAGTTTCTTAGAAAAAAATGTCTCGGATTTTCTAATAAAAATCTGGTCTTTACTTAGTTGCAGTTTTTATAATATTAAGGTGTTCAAAAGTGGAGTGCGCACTGTTGAATGTTTTATATATTAAAAATGGACAACAATCTGTAAATGATTAGGATTGCTTCAGACAGATTTTGTTGACGTTTGGAAAAATTGTCGATTTATGTGTCAAAACAATATAAGGTGTTTAAATCCAAAGTATGGACATACTTATTTGTCTTTGGCCAAACCCCTAATTATCGTTGCAATATTTGTTACACCAGTTTTGAGAGAACTGATCATCTGATTAGAATGATTCAACAAATATCTCAAATTAGACGTTGTGAAGAAATGATTAGTTTTTGGAGAAGGTAGATTTCTAAGAGTTGTAAAATTTTGAAAAAAAAATTCAAAAATCTAAATAAATTCAAAATTTTCATTTGTTCAAATTTTTGAAATTTCAGACTTACTTATGTCTTTGGCTAAAATCCTGATTATCTTTGCCATATTAGTTACACCTTATCCCTTATCGTCCCTTACTCGTCTGTCGCGTCTGTTTTCTCGTAAGATTAGAACTAAATCGGATAAATTCTGGGAAAATTTAGAAAATTTGGTAAATTCACGGTTTGCTTTATTATAGATGTATGTGTAAAAACAATATATGTTGAAATTCAAAGTACGGACTTACCTTTATTTAAACAAAATCTTGATCATCGTTGCAATATTAGTTACATCTTATCCCTTAACCCTTCACTCGGCTGTCGCGTCTGTTTTCTCGCAAGATTAGAACTGAATCGGATAAATTTTATGGAAATCTAGAAATTTGACGATTTGCATTAGTAAAGATATATGTGTAAAAATAATAAGTGTCTTATCTGCATTTACCCAAAACCTTTATTATCTTTGCAATATTAGTTATGCCTCATTGTTCCTTTACTCTTCTGTTGCGTATGTTTTGTTTGGAAATTTGGAATTTTGTCGATCTGCATTAATAAAAGTATGTATAAAAACATGTGTTGAAATTCGAAGTGCAGACTTATTTGGATTTAACCAAAACCTTGATTATTGTTGCAATATCATTTGCCGTCCCTTCACTAGTCTGTCGAGTCTGTTTTTTTCGTAAGATTAAAACTGAATCGGATAAATTTCGTCGAAATTTGGAAAATTGTCGATTTGCATTAATAAAGATGTATGTGTAAAAACAATATTAAGTAATAAAAAATTGGGCTCGCCCGTAGGTAAGTGGCTAGAACGACTGGAGCTGGATCAGGGGTTCCGGGTTCGACGCCCACTTCGAGCAGCCTGTTGTCATTCCGGCAAAACAAATTTTCAAAAAATCGAACGCATTCCGGCAAAACAAATTTTTAAAAAATCGCTTCATACAGAAAATGATTTAATAAGTGAATTTAATAAATTATAATTCAACTAAATTTTATTAAATGTTCCCATTATTGTAATAAACATACATATATGTGCGCAAAATGGGCTTTGTAATAATTTTTGTTTCTTTCCTTTTCGAACGGAACCGGCACAAACATGAGAACCGGTTTTTGAACCGGTTTATGAACCGGTTTTTTAATTTTAGCTTTCCGGCAAAAAAAATATTAGCACAACACCACTGACTATTACAGTAATTGTAATAATAAAAATTCATCACATAAGATGAGACAACTGTTTGGATTGCCATCTATAGTAAAAACAAACGTAGTTTGTAAGATATTAATTACCACAACAGCTCATAGAACCCTCAAGTTCTGATCGCTATTCAAATAAATTTAAAAAAAAGTATTAAAATTCAATTGTCACTTATGTCTTTGGCTAAAACCATCATAATCGCTTCAATAATAGTTAGATCTTATCTCTCATCGCAAATTTAGAACTGAATAGGATAAATTCTATGGAAATTCGGAAAATTGACGATTTGCGTTAATCAAATTTATCTGTAAAAACAATATGTGTTTAAATTCAAAGTGCAGTCTTATCTGCATTTAACCAAAATCTTGATCATCGTTGCAATATAAGTTGACTTTATCCCTCATCATCCCTTTACTCGTTTGTTGTATCTGTTTTTTTTTTTGCAGTATTAAAACTGAATCGGATAAATTTTGTGGATATTTGGAAAATAGACGATTTGCATTAATAAAGATGTAGATGTAGTAAAGTGCGGACTTATCTGCATTTAACCAAAATCTTCATCATCGTTGCAGTATTAGTTACATCTTATCCCTTTACATCCCTCCACTCGTCTGTTTTCTCTCAAGATGTCACGTTGGCCGTATCCGTAACGTGTGACGTGCACGGCTGAGTGCATCGCGTCATGTGTCAAAATCTGCACTGTTGCACGCGCCGCCGGTGGGCACTTGTGCGACGCACGAGTACGAGCACGACGACGACGACTATGGGTACAAAATCAATAGCGAAATGCTAGGGCCCTTTTCCCTACGAACCACTAACTACGAACGACCAACGACGGCACAACGTGGATATGTGGCTAGGATGCACTTCAACAATGTTTAGTTCAATCATTTTGCAAATAGAGAGGATAATAGAAATAGGGGTTAGGGTTTTTTTTTGCATCTGCATTGTTGCGATTGTTTAATGAGGGCAGAAGGGCATACAAGGAATTCGCAATTTTTCAACAACGGTGAAAAAAATATATAAATTGTTTTTTGGTTAAATGGAATTTTAAACTTAAGGGCTATTTTTTGAAAGAAAATTTAATCTAATTACTGTCGCAATTCATTGACTAAACTGTGTGTTAGCAATTTTAAAAGGTTTTTTTCCAGAGAGAGTTATTAGTGATTGTTTGTGAATGATTATTATTATTGACGCCTGCCAGAAGCAGGTCCATTATATGAGAGCCCAACATTATTTTGTTTATAGTTAACATTTTATTTCTGCTTTCATGCATCCTTCAGTTCTTTAATTTTAACTTCTATAGCACTTTTTTGCGACCAGGGTTTCGAGTTTCTTTAGTTTCTTTTAGAAAAAGTAAAGTTGTTTCCTCTCACGCTCTTTGTAGTCCATCTCTTTCTCAGAGTCCATGTCTCTGATCCCTACAGAACCAAACTCCAGATGCAGCTCTTTATTATCCTTTCTTATAAATGTAAATGTTGCAATACAGTTATTAACAAGAACAACAAATTTTTATAAAAAAAATAGTAAAAAATAATATCTTATTGTTAGGTGTATAAATTCAATTATTAAATTGCCTCTGCAACAATATTTATTTCCTCATTTATTTATTTACTTAAAGCCTATGGCAATAATACAATATAATTTGATTTTAAAGTGTACAAGTTATAAACTAAAGATAATAATATATGAGAAAATTGGAGTATTTAAGAGATCAAAGACAGCTTTTAAAATAAACACATAATATTTAATATAAACTACAAATATATAACACTAAATAAAAAATAATAATATTAAACATTTAATAAACTATAAATCACTACTTAAAACAGTCAATTGATGATAATTTTCCTGGCTTGATTTTTTAGATTACTCACAGACAAACCAAAGATATCAATCCCAAAAGCAATATGAAAACCTTTATGTTAGGTAGGAAAAATGAGTATAAGAAAATTAATATTTTTTCATACTTGTACGTTTTAGATGTTTCTGAACATTCTGGTATACCTTATAATTAGAAAAAATAATAAAAAATAAAATAAAAACGTAATAAACGTTAATAAATAAAGATAAGATACACATAGAAAAATTAAATAAATACATTAGGTGCATGTGTGTGTGTATCTTTGGATACAAATTTTCGTCGACGATTTCGAAAGCACGGATTAACCAATTTGAATGATTCAAAAAATATTCAGTTTGTACTGGCGGCGAGATGTGCTAATTAGTTTTTGCGAAAGGCAAGTTTAGCCATTTTAGAGCAAAAATTGTACAAAACGGTCATGCAGTTTTTCAGAGAACCGATCATCCGATTAGAATGATTCAAAAACATCATTTGATGGTGGTGTGAAAAAATTATTATGGAGAAGATAGATAAGTCCAGTAGCTTCAAAATTTTGAAAAAAATTAAAAATTTGCAAAAATATTCAAAATTTTCATTTGTTCAAATTCTTGAAATTTTTCAGAGTTTTCAAAATTGAAAAATCATTTTATGAAAAATATTGAAAATTATAGGATTTTATGAAAAAAATTAACAATGTACAAAAAATTTCTAAAAATTTCAAAATTATGAAAAATGTAAAGTTTTTTATATAGTTCAAATCAAAAAATTTAACTCTGCAATTCAATTTCAAAATGTTTTTATATCCAAAATAAAAAATGTAACATAAGGTCCCCGGAAGCGTTCTGATTAGGTTTTTTTTATTATATTTTTGTTCTTGTAGGTATAACCGTAGATAAACAAGATAAAGGGGTCGCCCAAATATAAGCACTTATATTAGATCTATAAAATTCCATGATGCAATTTACAGTATTTATAACAATTATTAGGAAATAATTAAGACAATTGTTAATTATCGTTTAAATGAAATCCTAGCCTTCACTCGTTGGAGTGAACTCTAGATAATTATTTCTTTTTTTTCTTTTTTCTATTATTATTTTTTTTTCTTTTCTTATTGTTGTTATTTTTTATTTTATTATTTTCAATTTATTTATTTTCTCTCGTTTGTTTTACAATAGCTTATAAGATTAAATTGTATCTTGATTGCTATTTTAATAAATAAATTTAAAAAAAATCGTTGATCAGTTTTCGTTGATCATTGATAATTTTCATTCCTCGAGTGTTTAATACTGATACGGGTAGTACCAGCAATTTGCCTTAAAGCACAATGCCATGCAGCACTAGTTAAATGCACAATCCTATTTATAGAATTCTATATAACGATAATCTTCGACAATTATTTTTTGCTGAATTGAAAATGAAGCAAAAGGTCTTAACGTATTCAATATTGCACATCGTGGCGCACGTTGACGCGCGCGGACTGCATTCATCTCGAGCACGCGACCGCAATACATACGACGCATCATCATCATCAATACGATACGATTAGAATTCTGATCAGAAAACATCGATAACATTAAACAAAAGGCTCATATAATTGAAAGTAAAAAGTCTTATAAGTAATCGACATCGTGTAAATAATAAGAGGATATATAAAAATGATTCCGCGTGGTTTATTACGACGTTTTGTGCCGGGACGATGTATCTGCGCAAGAACAGAGAACGGACAGGACAAGTCAGTCAGCTGCTGGGGGGATCTCGAAGGCTCATGCGCGCGCGTGCACCGTGCAAGATACGTCAAAAATACATAGTTTATGCAGATAATAAAAGATTTGTGTTGTGCATGGGAAAAGATCACTTTATTCCAATATATGTTACATACCCCGAGATACGAGTTTAATTCGTTCCGGAACCACGCTCGTATGTCGAATTGCTCGTATCTCAAACAAATTTTTTCCATGAAAATACATTGAAGTGGCACTAATTCATTATAGCACTGTGGTTTGTTAGTTTGTTGAAAATTAAAAATAAATTTACCATTTGTTTTTTCTCTGACCCAGCTGTAAGTCTGTAAATACTTGTATATTGACACTAAAAAGTTGTCTCAAAACCTACATATTGTAGGATGTACCTAACATATGTAGGTTTTGAGACAACTTTAGAGTGTCAATATACAAGTATTTACAGACTTACAGCTGAATATCTCGAATTCCGAGATTCCTACCTAATTTAAGCTTAAATGACTGGACTAATATTTCGTTGAACAATTTTCATTTTTCTAACTGTTGCCACTCTTTCATGGTGATTTTTATCCGCAAACCTTAAGTGCTCAGAAAACTACTTATAAATTATTCTAAGGCTCTTAGCTTGAGTCGCTCCCTTTATCAATTTCTTCTCTTTGAACACCGTTGTTATATAATCTTCTAGATTCATCCAATACTATAGACCAGTGATTGGGGAACTTTTTTGATCATTACCCCAAAATGTTTTTGTCCATATTACCCCATGGCGAAGGGAGATAACCCCTATACGGACAACTACATAGCAAATTTAGTAAATATCAATTGAAAATATATACTTTTCGCACCCAAAAATTCTATTTTTACTCTATTTGGTGAAATTTACCCCGATTTCCCGACCACTGCCATAGTCCAACATGTGGTAACAGCAAAGTATTGGTAACACTGTGGTATTTCATTGGCACTATTTCCGCCATTTGCAGTTCATGATCAGTATAAAATAGAATTTGACAGTTTTTAGTAACATTTAATATGAAAACCGCAGCATAATGCAGAAATGGTCGGAGTATAGGCCCCTTAATTTTAGTAATTTAATCTAAGTCTCAATTATATTGTGGCACTGCGCTGTGTTACGCTCATACATCCTTGCCACCTTCTTTTTTTCAATAATTTGACCCTTTAATTTATGAGACTTAGTTTTTTTTGGACCCATGGTTATAAAAGTAAATGTACAGAAAGCAAAAACTGCGAACTCAACATTAATAACTGTACAATCACTATTAACTCTTTCCACTCGGATGCCACCGCTCCGGCGGCAAAATATATATGAATCTCGCAATTTGCGAGTGAAAAGGGTTAATGTATAGCTAAAATTTTTGAACGATAAAATAAACCTCTAACTAGAAACTATAGAGACTAATTATAAAAATAATTACTATCATAAAACAGCCAAAATATTTCTATGATAAGAATATCATTATCACAATTGATGAAATATTTCATATTTCCATTTTGCACATTAACATTTTTCAAGAAAACTCTTAAAGCTCGTATCTCAAATTTTGTTGTATGTCGAGACAACCAGTCGCTCTTAAGGTGGCTCGTATCTCGAATCTCTAGTATGTCAGGTCACTCTTAAGTCTAGTTACCACTGTATTATGAATTAAGTAGTAAGACTATACAACCGTTCAGCTTTTATGTAGGAATAATCTTGGAGTTACATGTTCAGCAAATCTGCATATTTAATTTGCATCCATCATAGCGAGAAATCTTTTTTTTTCGAATCTATAATGTAAATCGCTAACCGCTAGCCTTCGACGGCTAGACTAACAGCATTTAGCGCAATATTTTCTACTCTCACGCGATTGTTGACTTACATGTCGTGTAAATTACAATAAGAAGAAAAATGTCTTGTAACATAAAGATAATATATTAGTTTAGCTGATTTACGTTGAAAATAATGGCATCGTGATATAACTCTTGAGATCGTTGTATTCATTTTGAAAATCCAGTTAATTTTTAGAAAAGAATACAATTATATATTAAGTTTATGATTTTTATATTTTTTGGTGTCGTTCTTAAATTTTCATTTTTTGTGCTCTTTCTGGTTCATTTTAGATGGGAATGTTTTTTCAGGTCAAAAATGTAATTTATTTTTTCTGCATTAGATAATTTTTACAAATTTGTATATTTTTCATTAACTTATCGTAAGGTAAGTTATACTAATCGCAAAAAAAAATCGAAAATGAAATTTTTCGCATGTCTGTGCGTTTCAAAAGTTTCTGAACATTTCGACATACCTTAAAAAATATGGATGCGTGTATTTGTGCGGACACAATTTTTCGTCCACGATTTTGAGGGCACGGATCAACCGATTTGAATGATTCATAAAACATTTGATTCCTATTGAAGGGGAGACGTGCTGATTAGTTTTTCGCAAAAACAGGTCAACCGTTTTGAAGATACGGGGCAAAAAGAGCAAAAAGAGCAAAAATTGGCAATTCTGTTGTTGAGAGAACGGAGTGTACGATTTGATTGATTCAGAAAACATTTTTTTTTTTTGTTATTGGCTTTTGACTTCATTTGGCCAGATGCCATTCATACAATTGTTTAATTCAAAGTCTTATTAAATAATTAACTTATAAATTAATTTTAGCATTAATAATAAACTTAAATATATATTTAGAAATTTTTAAATTATTACTAGCTACTAGTGTTTGTACATTGATTGGGAAAATGACATTTTCTTTGTGTAAATTCATTATTAATGATTTCTTTCGTTTTAATTTTTGGAAAGGCAGTTTTTTCCGCTTCGAAATTTCGTCTCTGTTACAGCTAAAAGAAACATTTTGCTTGTATTGGGGTGCAGAAATGATTACTTTTTGGGAAAGGCCAAGTTCAGTTGTTTCAAAATTAAAAAAAAGCTCTAAATTAAAAAAAATCAAAATTTTTAAAGCAGACTACTTTTATATGCAAATTTGTCAAATGTTTTAGGAATTCAAAAAATGTTTAAAAAAATTCAAATGTTTACCTTTAACGAACAAGCGCATTATCTAATACTATGTCCAATAGGTCCACGGATTTTTAAGAAATTGAGTGCATCATTTCCAAAGTTAGAGAAGTTGCATATTCCTTGCATAATTAAGAAACTTTAAAATTGAATGGGAATATATTGAAAATATATTTATAAGAATAAGGCAGAATTCACAATATAATTGAAATTGATATCTTTATAAGAATTTGCTACAGTGGTTGAATTGAGCTTGCCTCTTATTTGCTCCTTCCTACTCTGTTACGGAAAGAATGTTACCAATAGGGTACCACAGTGTTACCAACCCTTTCCACTCACGAATTTCGAAAATAATATGTATTTTGCCACCGGAGCGACGGCATCCGAGTGGAAGGTGGAAATTCGTCTACTATTGCTTGTTTTGACCAATATTCAAATTTATTATCTAACGGAAAGCCCAAGATTCTTCTGATACGTCATGTCGCGTATATGGCGGCATTCTATTGTTTTAGAATATTTGCAGTGTCGCGAGTATGGCGGCATACATTCCTTAGGGGTTGAAATAAAATTCAAAATTGTAAAAAAAAAACAATTTTTTTAAAAATTTTCAAAAGCTTTAAAAAATGTTCAATTATAGTAGGGAAAGTTGTAGTAATGCCTTAATGCACGTAGCCTTACACCACTAGTTAATTATCTTTTATGCAACGACCATGGGGACGTTCCGATTTAAATGCACAACAGATCTATCAATTAGACTATTTCCCCATAACGATGCTATTTATTTTTCACCGAACCCTTTCATCGTTCGACAATAACAATTCCAATTCCAATTCGAATTCCAATTTGCGAGCACGTTGGCTTTTTCGACTGGTCGGTTTCGCACGCCGCGTGTATTGTTTCAGTCAGAGTCAGTCCAAGGCGATCGGATCCGTCACGACGGACCCATCTGGCAACGCCGTCCATTCAAACACGTGGCTTTCGGCATATAGAGCCAGCGGCGGCGTGCTTTTCCTTCCTCTCTCTCCCTCTCGACGGGAACGGCGCAGAATTAGTGCTAGAAGTATCGAGGCAAAAGATCGATATTGAGTACTTTGAAAAGTATCTAATCAAAATATCGATGCTAAAAAAATATCGTGGCGAAAGTATCGATAGTACTCAATATCGAATTTTGAGTACTTTTCATAAAAATCAAACATAAGTGCAAGAAAGATCTAAAACTCGTTAAATATCATATCTAGTGTTAGAAGTATCGAGGCAAAAGATCGATATTGAGTACTTTGAAAAGTATCTAATCAAAATATCGATGCCAAAAAATATCGTGGCGAAAGTATCGATAGTACTCAATATCGAATTTTGAGTACTTTTCATAAAAATCATTCATAAGTGCAAGAAAGATCTAAACTCATTAAATATTATATCACAATTAGTGTTAGAAGTATCGAGGCAAAAGATCGATATTGAGTACTTTGAAAAGTATCTAATCAAAATATCGATGCCAAAAAATATCGTGGCGAAAGTATCGATAGTACTCAATATCGAATTTTGAGTACTTTTCATAAAAATCATTCATAAGTGCGAGAAAGATCTAAACTCATTAAATATTATATCACAATTAGTGTTAGAAGTATCGAGGCAAAAGATCGATATTGAGTACTTTGAAAAGTATCTAATCAAAATATCGATGCTAAAAAAATATCGTGGCGAAAGTATCGATAGTACTCAATATCGAATTTTGAGTACTTTCCATAAAAATCATTCATAAGTGCGAGAAAGATCTAAAACTCATTAAATATTATATCACAATTAGTGTTAGAAGTATCGAGGCAAAAGATCGATATTGAGTACTTTGAAAAGTATCTAATCAAAATATCGATGCCAAAAAAATATAGTGAAGAAAGTATCGATAGTACTCAATATCGAATTTTGAGTACTTTTCATAAAAATCAAACATAAGTGCAACAAAGATCTAAAACTCGTTAAATATCATATCTTGTGTTAGAAGTATCGAGGCAAAAGATCGATATTGAGTACTGAAAAGTATCTAATCAAAATATCGATGCCAAAAAATATCGTGGCGAAAGTATCGATAGTACTCAATATCGAATTTTGAGTACTTTCCATAAAAATCATTCATAAGTGCGAGAAAGATCTAAAACTCATTAAATATTATATCACAATTAGTGTTAGAAGTATCGAGGCAAAAGATCGATATTGAGTACTTTAAAAGTATCTAATCAAAATATCGATGCCAAAAAAATATAGTGAAGAAAGTATCGATAGTACTCAATATCGAATTTTGAGTACTTTTCATAAAAATCAAACATAAGTGCAACAAAGATCTAAAACTCGTTAAATATCATATCTAGTGTTAGAAGTATCGAGGCAAAAGATCGATATTGAGTACTGAAAAGTATCTAATCAAAATATCGATGCCAAAAAATATCGTGGCGAATGTATCGATAGTACTCAATATCGAATTTTGAGTACTTTTCATAAAAATCAAACATAAGTGCAACAAAGATCTAAAACTCGTTAAATATCATATCTAGTGTTAGAAGTATCGAGGCAAAAGATCGATATTGAGTACTGAAAAGTATCTAATCAAAATATCGATGCCAAAAAAATATCGTGGCGAAAGTATCGATAGTACTCAATATCGAATTTTGAGTACTTTCCATAAAAATCATTCATAAGTGCGAGAAAGATCTAAAACTCATTAAATATTATATCACAATTAGTGTTAGAAGTATCGAGGCAAAAGATCGATATTGAGTACTTTGAAAAGTATCTAATCAAAATATCGATGCCAAAAAAATATAGTGAAGAAAGTATCGATAGTACTCAATATCGAATTTTGAGTACTTTTCATAAAATTCAAACATAAGTGCAAGAAAGATCTAAAACTCGTTAAATATCATATCACAATATTAGAATGAATTCTATTGCTTGTATCTGATGTGTTTAAATCAGAATCATTTTCAATATTGTAAAATTTTAACAGTATTTTTCAATACTAATTTCAAGTTCTATACTCTTCAAAAAAAAAAATACAAGTTATAATAGTTGAGTATTTATGATTCAAAACATATAAAATAGTCTGGTACTATATTCAAAAAGCAATACTTTTTAAGTATTTTTAATATTTTTAAGTAAAATAATATTTTATAATTGTTGAATATTTTTATATGAATAATTTTAGCGAGCATGCAACTTTAAAAAGCCGTTACATGTTTACATAAAAGTAAGTTTACATAAAGTACCAGTACCAAGTAGCAATATGAAGCTCTTTGGAAAGCTATAAACATTCAATTTAATGACGGTCAAGATAATATTTTGACACTTGTACAGAAACATCCCTTCGAAGCGACGGGATTTAAAGTTTAAATGGTTCCGAGAAACTCAAAACCTTATGTTTGTATTAGGTTGTCAAATATCTCCCTTCCGCCTTATTGCTCTTGGTTTATAATACAAAAAGGCGGAAGGGAGATATTTGACAACCTTATATGTTGATATTTAAAAATTTCATACATGAGTATTTTGCGTAAAAAAGAATCGAAATATATTATTTCAAATAATAATACGCACTCATCCATTTCAATATACAGTAGAACTCCAATCATCCGAACTCCAATTATCCGAACTCTGACTATCCGAATCGCCGATTATCCGAATCACTTTCAGAAAAAAAATTGTCCAAAAAAAGTCTAAGTGCGCTATTATTCTTCCACCAGCAAAGCCAGTGTAGGCACATTGTTTGTTTTGATTTGACGGAGATGTTTACAAAACAATGATTTTTATTTCTAAACTTGTACATAAGTACATTTTATTTATATTTAAAACATGTGAAAATGTTATGTTTCTTTCATTTAATTGAATAAAAAAATAGTGCCATATCAAAACGTAACTTTTTTTCTCTCCAATGGCAATTTTAAAAACAAACTCCGATTATCCGAATATTTGATTATCCGAATGGGTCCCGGTCCCCATTAATTCGGATAATTGGAGTTCTACTGTATTAGTATTTTGCGTAAAAAAGAATTGAAATATAATAAACGCAAAATACTAATATATTGAAATTGATGAATATTATTATTTGAAATAATTATATTTCGATTCTTTTTTACGTAAAAAATTAATATATTGAAATTGGTGAGTATTATTATTTGAAATAATCATAGTTCGATTGTTGAATATGTTTTTATAAAACATTTAAGATACTTTAAAATCCGTTTCATTTTACATAAGAGTAATAAATAAACATTTTTATTTATTAGTGTGGTCATATTTATTTTGGGTTTTTGAGCAATAAATTTTGAGACTAATGACCCTTCGGGATCATTTTTTGACACTTCTTTAAACAATTATGACCACCTAGAGAGACTATTGCTTTGCATTTGGCAATGAGTGGTGTTCATAGTTGGTCGATGAGTGGATTCATAGATTACGCTGTCGATTCTTTTTGAGTACTATCGACAAAAAGAATCGATATTGGCAAATAGATCGAGCTAAAAAATCGATAGCAAAAGTACTCACTATCGACCGCAAAGTATCGATATTTACTCAGTATTCGATATTTCGTTCTAACACTAGTGTTAATAGTTGGTCGATGAGTGGTGTCATAGATTACGCTGTCGATTCTTTTTGAGTACTATCGACGAAAGAATCGACATTGGAAAATAGATCGAGCTAAAGAATCTATAGCAAAAGTACTCACTATCGACCGCAAAGTATCGATATTTACTCAGTACTCGATATTTCGTTCTAACACTAGTGTTAATAGTTGGTCGATGAGTGGTGTTCATAGATTACGCTGTCGATTCTTTGAGTACTATCGACGAAAAGAATCGATATTGGAAAATAGATCGAGCTAAAGAATCGATAGCAAAAGTACTCACTATCGACCGCAGAGTATCGATATTTACTCAGTACTCGATATTTCGTTCTAACACTAGTGTTAATAGTTGGTCGATGAGTGGTGTTCATAGATTACGCTGTTGATTCTTTTTGAGTACTATCGACGAAAAGAATCGATATTGGAAAATAGATCGAGCTAAAGAATCGATAGCAAAAGTACTCACTATCGACCGCAGAGTATCGATATTTACTCAGTACTCGATATTTCGTTCTAACACTAGTGTTAATAGTTGGTCGATGAGTGATGTTCATAGATTACGCTGTCGATTCTTTTTGAGTACTATCGACGAAAAGAATCGATATTGGCAAATAGATCGAGCTAAAAAATCGATAGCAAAAGTACTCGCAAAGTATCGATATTTACTCAGTACTCGATATTTTGTTCTAACACTACGCAGAATACAACGACACCGGCCGAACGGGCCAGCATGTAGCGTACAATGCGCAAGTGAAGCACGAGTCCACGAGTTAGCCGACGTTCCCGGCCAACTGACAGATGACAAGCCGGAATGAACGCGTGGAGAGAACGGAGCCACCACGAGGACGGTGTGACGCTGACGATCGGGCAACCGGTTCACCGGTTATTACTATTATTACGTTAGAATTGAGTTTTTGCCGAAAACTATACACTTTTTACGGATGCAAGGTTGATTGCGAGCTTTCCAGTTTTTTTTATACCGTTTTGACATTTTTAATGTTATTTCTTTTTAAAACATTATATAGACTTCTATGTCTCTGATATGATCAACTTGAATTTTATCTAATGGTGTATGGCATCGCACCTTAAGGGAAATTACTGGAACTTCAAGTACCAAATATTAAATTTTTTAAAAAAGCTTCATTTTTTGAAAATTTCGAAAAAATGTATCTCCGAAGCGATTGGACCTGCCTTTGCCAAAAAAATGTTCAGAAATTTTTGAGACGTGTGTTGTTTAGTTTTTGGTGAAGGTTCGGCCAGTTCCTTGCTAGAACTTCAAGTACCAAATATTAATTTTTTAAGAAAGCTTCATTTTTTTTTGAGAATTTTGAAAAAACTATATTTTTGAGAATTTTGATGTTTTTGAAAGAAATTATGGATTTTTTTTATATTTTGCACTTTTTTTAAAAGCAATCGTGCTGCGTTGTTGTTTTATAAACGACATATCGAAGCGTGTAAGCGTCGCATCACAGTCTAATAAATAAATATTATTACGGAACCCATAGAAATATAAACAAAATTTCTACTTACTATTAAAATCTCTATAAATACCTGATAATTTGATCTGCATATTTCTATTTATCATTTGTAACCGCCAAATGGCATTATTTTATTTCTTTTTATCTGGATCTCTGAAACCGCTGGAACTGCTTTCATAAAAATTTAATCAGTTCTTCGATTTATCAATTCAAATAAAATGTTTCATGAATCATTCAAATCGGACGCTCCGTTCTCTCAAAAAACTGAATTGCCATTTTTTGCAATTTGTGCTTCGTGCCTCCGAAACAGCTAGACCTGCCTGGGCCAAAAACTATTCAGAACGTCTCCTGATCAATACAAATCGAATGTTTTCTTAAATTATTTAAATGTATATTTTTAATTAACTTATATCGTAGGTTAAGTTATAATAATCGCAAAAAATCGAAAATGAATTTTTTTGCATATCTTTGCGTTTAAAAAGTTTCTGAACATTTCGCATACCTTAAAAAATATAGAAGTATGTGTGTGTTTTGTGCAGATACAATTTTCCTACGATTTTGTTAGTGCAGATACAATTTTCCTACGATTCCTACGATTTTGTTTGCATGGATCAACCGATTTGAATGATTCATAAAACATTTGCTTCCTATTGATGGGGAGACGTGCTAATTAGTTTAGACCTACCTTGACCACAAACTAATCAGCACGTCTTCTTATCAATACAAATCGAATGTTTTCTTAAATTATTTAAATTGGTTAATCTGTGTTAATCGTCGACGAAAATTTGTCGACGCACACACACATGCATTCATTTTTTCTAAGGTATGCCAAAATGTTCAGAAACCCTTGACACGTAAAGATATATAAAAAAAATTCATTTTCGATTTATTTCGATTACTATAACTAACTCTACTGGCAGTTAATCACAGCATTATTAGTATTCCGACGACAGATTTATGATGTGCGATTTTCATGAATTCTCTTAATTTATTAGTATTGTATTGTACCGACTCGAAAATTTCGAACCATTCGAATCAGGAAAAAACTCTGATTTCAATCATAATTTGAATCAATTCGTATCAAACCTGGAATTCGGAGGGCTCACACTTACTTCTTTTTATTTATATTTATTGAAAATATTTTTTTTATATTTATTAAAATTTATGCTCATACAAGTTGTATTACAGTAAGAAAAATTCCGACTTGATAGGAGTTGATTCGAATCAAATAAAATTTGATTCGAATCAGATTTATTCGAATTATTCAAATCACTTGATTTGTGTTAGCACATCACTAGTACATATTTATTATTCTCACAAAAATCCCTATATTTCCTTCGATCGCATAGTGCCGTGGACTATTTT
>NW_020538040.1:8117985-8139504 GCF_003426905.1 Ctenocephalides felis
ATTCTTTCCAAATCTCGTAAATATATTTTCAATTAATATGGACGTTTTAAAGTATCTTTGTTTATACCAAAGTTATCACTGTCTGCAAATTGTCAGTGCAAGTACATATCTATGGTGTTGTTATGTCATCTCTTAGAATCATCATCAAGTATCAGAGACTAACATGTGGTAACACCAAAGGATTGGTAACACTGTGGTACCCTATTGGCAACACTGTTTCTGCCACAGAGTAGCAAGGAGCAAATAAGAGGCAGTCTCAATTAAACTACTATGGAAAACACCTTCAATTATTATAATTGTTATTATTTCAATTATTATTATATTGTAATTTTGCCCAATTCTTATAAATAGATTTTCAATAAAAGTGTACGTTTCAAAGTCTCGTAATTGCTCTTATTCATACTGATATTATCATTATCAGCAAATTGGCACTACATTGTGTTACGCTCATACATCCTCGCCACCCTTTTTTTCATCCATTTCACCCTCTGATTTAAGAGATTTAGCTCTTTTTTGGATCCATGATTATAAAAGTAATATTTAGGATTGTAAGTGTACAAAAAGCTAAAGACGCGAACTCAACATTTATAACTGTACAATCACTATTAACCCTTTCCACTCGGATGCCACCGCTCCGGCGGCAAAATATATATGAATCTCGCAATTCGCGAATGGAAAGGTAATGTATAGTTAAAATTTTGAACGATAAAATAAACCTCTAACCATAAACTGTAGAGACTAACTATAAAAAAAATTACAATCATAAAACAGCCAAAATATTTTTAGACAATTTTTATTATAATTGATAAAAATTTTGTATTTCCATTCTGCCATTAACATTTTTTAAGAAAACTCTTGAAGCTCGTATCTCAAATTTTGCTTGTATCTCGAAGCAACGAATCGCTCTTTTGGTGGCTCGTATCTCGAAACTCTCGTATGTCAGGTCACTCGTAAGTTGGGGTACCACTGTATTACGAATGTCACAATTAAGTAGTAAGACTATACAACTGTTCAGCTTTTATGTAGGAGTAATCTTGGAGTTACATGTTCAGCAAATCTGCATATTTAATTTGCATCCATCATAGCGAGAAATCTTATTTTTCGAATCTATAATGTAAATCGCTAACCGCTAGCCTTCGACGGCTAGACTAACAGCATTTAGCGCAATATTTCTACTCTCACGCGATTTTGACTTACATGTCGTGTAAATTACAATAGAAGAAAAATGTCTTGTAACATAAAATAATTATTAGTTTAGCTGATTTACGTTGAAATAATGGCACCGTGATTCTCTTAAGATCGTTGGTATTCATTTTGATTCAGTTTTTATAATTTTTTATAAATTTTTTTTTTTTGTATTTTTTTTATATATTTAAGGTGTATATAAAAAAATACAATTATAAAATTAAGTTTATATGATTTTTATATTTTTTGGTGTCATTCTTATATTTTCTTTTTTTTGCCCTTTCTGTTTCATTTTAGGTGGGAACTTTTTCCAGGTCAAAAATGTAATTTATTTTTTTTTGCATTACATATTTTTACAAATTGTATCTTTTAATTTAACTTATCGTAGGGTAAGTATAGTAATCGCAAAAAATCAAATATGAATTTTTCGCATATCTTTGCGTTTCAAAGCTTTCTAAAAATTTCGCATACCCTAAAAATATGATGTATGTGTGTGTTTGTGCAGATACAATTTTCCTATGATATTTGTTTTGTGCCAGATACAATTTTCCTACGATTTGTTTTTTGCAGATACAATTTTTTACGATTCCTACGATTTTGTTTGTACGGATCAACAGATTTGAATGATTCATAAGACATTTGATTCCTATTGATGGGTAGACGTGCTGATTAGTTTTTGGCAAAGGCAGATCCAGCCATTACGGAGATACGGGGCTAAAGGAGTAAAAATTGGCAATTCTGTTGTTGGGAGAACGGAGTGTCCGATTTGATTGATTCAGAAAACATTTCATTTGTATTAATGGAATGAAGAATTGATTATTCAATTTTTGGAAAGGCAGGTTTCTCCGCTTCGATATTTCGTCTCTATTACAGCTAAAAAACATTTTGCTTGTGTTGGGGTGAAGAAATGAGTACTTTTTGGGAAAGGCAAAGTTCAGTGGTTTCAAAATTCTGAAAAAAGTTCTAAATTATCAAAGAAGACGATTTTTTTGCAAATTTATCAAATGTTTTCGAAATTGTTAACAAAATGTTTAAAAACATTCTGTTCGGACGTTTTTTCGTTTTATTATATTGGCCATGAAGGTGACAAACTTCAGGGCATTAAGCTTTACACGGAATGGTTGCTACTCGTGGTAGAGGGGGTAGCGGAGTATTTTAATTGAACTAGTTGTACTTTTCTAAGAGTAAAGTCGGCTTAACAACATGCAAATAACCAATAAAAATAAATATATCTTCTTTCATTATAACTTAGTAACAAATCAGTGATTGTAATTAGAACTGCAACAAATACATAATAGACAAACAAATCAGTGTTTAATACAGTCCACAGCTACAAGGGTTAAATTATAACCCAACAACCTGAATTATCGAAGGAGAGTTTTAATAAATTCTATAACTACGTAACAAAAGTACACATTCAAAAGTTTACCTTTAACGAACGAGCGCATTACCTAAAACTATGTAGGTCTACGGTTTTTTAAAAAATTAAGTGCATCATTTCCAAAGCTAGAGAAGTTGCATATTCAACCCTTTCCACTCGCGGATTTCGAAAATAATATGTATTTCCGCCAGAGCGACGGCATCCGAGTGGAAGGTGGAAATTCGTCTAATATTGCTTTTTGACCAATATTCAAATTTATTATTTAACGGAAAGCCAAAGATTCTTCTGATACGTCATGTCGCGTATATGGCGGCATTTTATTATTTTAGAATATTGGCAGTGTCGCGAGTATGGCATCGTACGTTCCTTAGGGGTTGAAATAAAATTCAGAATTGTCAAAAAAATCCATAATTTTTTTAATTTGCAAAAAATTTCAAAAATGTTCAAATTCGGTAGGGAAAGTTGTAGCAATTTACCTCAATCCACGTTGCCTTACACCACTAGTTAATTATCTTTTATAAAACGACCATGGGGACGTTCCGATTTAAATGCACAGCAGATCTATCAATTAGACTATTTCCCCATAACGATGCTATTTATTTTCCAGCGAACCCTTTCATCGTTCGACAATAACAATTCCAATTCCAATTCGAATTCCAATTTGCGAGCACGTTGGCTTTTTCGACTGGTCGGTTTCGCAGGCCGCGTGTATTGTTTCAGTCAGAGTCAGTCCAAGGCGATCGGATCCGTCACGACGGACCCATCTGGCAACGCCGTCCATTCAAACACGTGGCTTTCGGCATATAGAGCCAGCGGCGGCGTGCTTTTCCTTCCTCTCTCTCCCTCTCGACGGGAACGGCGCAGAATTAGTGCTAGAAATATCGAGGCAAAAGATCGATATTGAGTACTTTGAAAAGTATCTAATCAAAATATCGATGCCAAAAAAATATCGTGGCGAATGTATCGATAGTACTCAATATCGAATTTTGAGTACTTTTCATAAAAATCAAACATAAGTGCAAGAAAGATCTAAAACTCGTTAAATATCATATCTAGTGTTAGAAGTATCGAGGCAAAAGATCGATATTGAGTACTTTGAAAAGTATCTAATCAAAATATCGATGCCAAAAAATATCGTGGCGAAAGTATCGATAGTACTCAATATCGAATTTTGAGTACTTTTCATAAAAATCATTCATAAGTGCAAGAAAGATCTAAAACTCATTAAATATCATATCTAGTGTTAGAAGTATCGAGGCAAAAGATCGATATTGAGTACTTTGAAAAGTATCTAATCAAAATATCGATGCCAAAAATATTGTGGCGAAAGTATCGATAGTACTCAATATCGAATTTTGAGTACTTTTCATAAAAATCAAACATAAGTGCAAGAAAGATCTAAAACTCATTAAATATTATATCACAATTAGTGTTAGAAGTATCGAGGCAAAAGATCGATATTGAGTACTGAAAAGTATCTAATCAAAATATCGATGCTAAAAAATATCGTGGCGAAGTATCGATAGTACTCAATATCGAATTTTGAGTACTTTCATAAAAATCAAACATAAGTGCAAGAAAGATCTAAAACTCATTAAATATTATATCTAGTGTTAGAAGTATCGAGGCAAAAGATCGATATTGAGTACTTTGAAAAGTATCTAATCAAAATATCGATGCCAAAAAAAATATCGTGGCGAAAGTATCGATAGTACTCAATATCGAATTTTGAGTACTTTTCATAAAAATCATTCATAAGTGCGAGAAAGATCTAAAACTCGTTAAATATCATATCTAGTGTTAGAAGTATCGAGGCAAAAGATCGATATTGAGTACTTTGAAAAGTATCTAATCAAAATGTCGTGGCGAAAGTATCGATAGTACTCAATATCGAATTTTGAGTACTTTTCATAAAAATCAAATTTAAGTGCAAGAAAGATCTAAACTCATTAAATATTATATCACAATTAGTGTTAGAAGTATCGAGGCAAAAGATCGATATTGAGACTTTGAAAAGTATCTAATCAAAATATCGATGCTAAAAAAATATAGTGAAGAAAGTATCGATAGTACTCAATATCGAATTTTGAGTACTTTTCATAAAAATCAAATATAAGTGCAAGAAAGATCTAAACTCATTAAATATTATATCACAATTAGTGTTAGAAGTATCGAGGCAAAAGATCGATATTGAGTACTTTGAAAAGTATCTAATCAAAATATCGATGCTAAAAAAATATCGTGGCGAAAGTATCGATAGTACTCAATATCGAATTTTGAGTACTTTCCATAAATCATTCATAAGTGCGAGAAAGATCTAAAACTCATTAAATATTATATCACAATTAGTGTTAGAAGTATCGAGGCAAAAGATCGATATTGAGACTTTGAAAAGTATCTAATCAAAATATCGATGCTAAAAAAATATAGTGAAGAAAGTATCGATAGTACTCAATATCGAATTTTGAGTACTTTTCATAAAAATCAAATATAAGTGCAAGAAAGATCTAAACTCATTAAATATTATATCACAATTAGTGTTAGAAGTATCGAGGCAAAAGATCGATATTGAGTACTTTGAAAAGTATCTAATCAAAATATCGATGCTAAAAAAATATCGTGGCGAAAGTATCGATAGTACTCAATATCGAATTTTGAGTACTTTCCATAAATCATTCATAAGTGCGAGAAAGATCTAAAACTCATTAAATATTATATCACAATTAGTGTTAGAAGTATCGAGGCAAAAGATCGATATTGAGTACTTTAAAAGTATCTAATCAAAATATCGATGCTAAAAAAATATAGTGAAGAAAGTATCGATAGTACTCAATATCGACTTTTGAGTACTTTTCATAAAAATCAAACATAAGTGCAAGAAAGATCTAAAACTCATTAAATATCATATCTAGTGTTAGAAGTATCGAGGCAAAAGATCGATATTGAGTACTTTAAAAGTATCTAATCAAAATATCGATGCCAAAAAAATATAGTGAAGAAAGTATCGATAGTACTCAATATCGAATTTTGAGTACTTTTCATAAAAATCAAACAGAAGTGCAAGAAAGATCTAAAACTCGTTAAATATCATATCTAGTGTTAGAAGTATCGAGGCAAAAGATCGATATTGAGTACTGAAAAGTATCTAATCAAAATATCGATGCCAAAAAATATCGTGGCGAATGTATCGATAGTACTCAATATCGAATTTTGAGTACTTTTCATAAAAATCAAACAGAAGTGCAAGAAAGATCTAAAACTCGTTAAATATCATATCTAGTGTTAGAAGTATCGAGGCAAAAGATCGATATTGAGTACTGAAAAGTATCTAATCAAAATATCGATGCCAAAAAATATCGTGGCGAATGTATCGATAGTACTCAATATCGAATTTTGAGTACTTTTCATAAAAATCAAACATAAGTGCAACAAAGATCTAAAACTCGTTAAATATCATATCTAGTGTTAGAAGTATCGAGGCAAAAGATCGATATTGAGTACTGAAAAGTATCTAATCAAAATATCGATGCCAAAAAAATATCGTGGCGAAAGTATCGATAGTACTCAATATCGAATTTTGAGTACTTTTCATAAAATTCAAACATAAGTGCAAGAAAGATCTAAAACTCGTTAAATATCATATCACAATATTAGAATGAATTCTATTGCTTGTATCTGATGTGTTAAATCAGAATCATTTTCAATATTGTAAAATTTTAACAGTATTTTTTCAATACTAATTTCAAGTTCTATACTTCTTCAAAAAAAAAAAATACAAGTTATAATAGTTGAGTATTTATGATTCAAACAATATAAAATAGTCTGGTACTATATTCAAAAAGCAATACTTTTTAAGTATTTTTAATATTTTTAAGTAAAATAATATTTTATAATTGTTGAATATTTTTATATGAATAATTTTAGCGAGCATGCAACTTTAAAAAGCCGTTACATGTTTACATAAAAGTGCAATATGAAGCTCTTTGGAAAGCTATAAACATTCAATTTAATGACGGTCAAGATAATATTTTGACACTTGTACAGAAACATCCCTTCGAAGCGACGGGATTCAAAGTTTAAATGGTTCCGAGAAACTCAAAACCTTATGTTTGTATTAGGTTGTCAAATATCTCCCTTCCGCCTTATTGCTCTTGGTTTATAATACAAAAAGGCGGAAGGGAGATATTTGACAACCTTATATGTTGATATTTAAAAATTTCAATACATGAGTATTTTGCGTAAAAAAGAATCGAAATATATTATTTCAAATAATAATACGCACTCATCCATTTCAATATACAGTAGAACTCCAATCATCCGAACTCCAATTATCCGAACTCTGACTATCCGAATCGCCGATTATCCGAATCACTTTCAGAAAAAAAATTGTCCAAAAAAAGTCTAAGTGCGCTATTATTCTTCCACCAGCAAAGCCAGTGTAGGCACATTGTTTGTTTTGATTTGACGGAGATGTTTACAAAACAATGATTTTTATTTCTAAACTTGTACATAAGTACATTTTATTTATATTTAAAACATGTGAAAATGTTATGTTTCTTTCATTTAATTGAATAAAAAAATAGTGCCATATCAAAACGTAACTTTTTTTCTCCAATGGCAATTTTAAAAACAAACTCCGATTATCCGAATATTTGATTATCCGAATGGGTCCCGGTCCCCATTAATTCGGATAATTGGAGTTCTACTGTATTAGTATTTTGCGTAAAAAAGAATTGAAATATAATAAACGCAAAATACTAATATATTGAAATTGATGAATATTATTATTTGAAATAATTATATTTCGATTCTTTTTTACGTAAAAAATTAATATATTGAAATTGGTGAGTATTATTATTTGAAATAATCATACTTCGATTGTTGAATATGTTTTTATAAAACATTTAAGATACTTTAAAAAGCCATTTCATTTTACATAAGAGTAATCAATAAACATTTTTATTTATTAGTGTGGTCATATTTATTTTGGGTTTTTGAGCAATAAATTCTGAGACTAATGACCCTTCGGGATCATTTTTTGACACTTCTTTAAACAATTATGACCACCTAGAGAGACTATTGCTTCGCATTTGGCAATGAGTGGTGTTCATAGTTGGTCGATGAGTGGTGTTCATAGATTACGCTGTCGATTCTTTTTGAGTACTACCGACGAAAAGAATCGATATTGGAAAATAGATCGGCTAAAAAATCTATAGCAAAAGTACTCACTATCTACCGCAAAGTATCGATATTTACTCAGTATTCGATATTTCGTTCTAACACTAGTGTTAATAGTTGGTCGATGAGTGGTGTTCATAGATTACGCTGTCGATTCTTTTTGAGTACTATCGACGAAAAGAATCGACATTGGAAAATAGATCGAGCTAAAGAATCTATAGCAAAAGTACTCACTATCGACCGCAAAGTATCGATATTTACTCAGTACTCGATATTTCGTTCTAACACTAGTGTTAATAGTTGGTCGATGAGTGGTGTTCATAGATTACGCTGTCGATTCTTTGAGTACTATCGACGAAAAGAATCGATATTGGAAAATAGATCGAGCTAAAGAATCGATAGCAAAAGTACTCACTATCGACCGCAGAGTATCGATATTTACTCAGTACTCGATATTTCGTTCTAACACTAGTGTTAATAGTTGGTCGATGAGTGGTGTTCATAGATTACGCTGTTGATTCTTTTTGAGTACTATCGACGAAAAGAATCGATATTGGAAAATAGATCGAGCTAAAGAATCGATAGCAAAAGTACTCACTATCGACCGCAGAGTATCGATATTTACTCAGTACTCGATATTTCGTTCTAACACTAGTGTTAATAGTTGGTCGATGAGTGATGTTCATAGATTACGCTGTTGATTCTTTTTGAGTACTATCGACGAAAAGAATCGATATTGGAAAATAGATCGAGCTAAAGAATCGATAGCAAAAGTACTCACTATCGACCGCAGAGTATCGATATTTACTCAGTACTCGATATTTCGTTCTAACACTAGTGTTAATAGTTGGTCGATGAGTGATGTTCATAGATTACGCTGTTGATTCTTTTTGAGTACTATCGACGAAAAGAATCGATATTGGAAAATAGATCGAGCTAAAGAATCGATAGCAAAAGTACTCACTATCGACCGCAGAGTATCGATATTTACTCAGTACTCGATATTTCGTTCTAACACTAGTGTTAATAGTTGGTCGATGAGTGATGTTCATAGATTACGCTGTTGATTCTTTTTGAGTACTATCGACGAAAAGAATCGATATTGGAAAATAGATCGAGCTAAAAAATCGGTAGCAAAAGTACTCGTAAAGTATCGATATTTACTCAGTACTCGATATTTTGTTCTAACACTACGCAGAATACAACGACACCGGCCGAACGGGCCAGCATGTAGCGTACAATGCGCAAGTGAAGCACGAGTCCACGAGTTAGCCGACGTTCCCGGCCAACTGACAGATGACAAGCCGGAATGAACGCGTGGAGAGAACGGAGACACCACGAGGACGGTGTGACGATGACGATCGGGCAACCGGTTCACCGGTTATTACTATTATTACGTTAGAATTGAGTTTTTGCCGAAAACTATACACTTTTTACGGATGCAAGGTTGATTGCGAGCTTTCCAGTTTTTTTATACCGTTTTGACATTTGTTATGTAGACAACTTTTATGTTTCGGATATGATCAGCTTGAATTTTAACTAGTGGTGGATTGCATTGTACCTTGAGGCAAATTGCTGGAACTTCCCGTACCAAATACTAAATTTTTAAAAACAGCTTTAAACATTTCTTGGAAACTTTGAATACAATATATTTGTCAGACCCTTGAAGTTCTCGAAATAAGTTCCTTTTGTGAAAAATTTCGAGTTTTTTATATTTTGAAATGTTTTGAAAATTGCGAAACAGAAACTACATACAAATACCAAATCGCATTAAACGCCGAGTCTAAAGAACAAAACATTTAGGGGGCGTCCATTAATCACGTGAGCGAGTTTTTAAGGATTTTTGGACCCCCCCTCCCTCTTGGTGATACGTGATATTCAAAATTACCCCCCCTCTCCCGCCAAACACCACGTGTGTTTTTAGTTACGTGATAAAACTGTAAATTTAAAAAAAAATTTTTTGAATATGTTTGATTTTTTAAAAAAAAATTAATTAAAAAATAAATACACCTGATATCTTACTATACCCCTCCCACCCCTACGTGATATTTCGTGATTTTTTTGTTAGACCCTCCCTCCCCCTAAAAACCTCACGTGATTACGCCCCCTTAGTAGGAATCCATAGAAATATAAGCTAAAGTACTTATTATTAAAATCTCTATAAAATATCTGATAATTTGATGTGCATATGTCTAATGATCGTTTGTGACAACCAAATGGCATTCATTTTTACTTTTTATCTGGATCTTTCATCACTTTTTGCTCCAAAATAGCTGGACCTGTTTTTGCCAACTAATCAGCACGTTTCCCCATTAATACGAATCGAATTGAATTATTCAAATCGCTTAATTTGTGCTCCAGAAATTTTCGACGAAAATCTGTATCTGCACACACACATATACATTTTTTTTAATTATATTTATACATTATTTTCATATCTCAGACGGACAGAAGTGACTTGTATGGGAGACTATGAAAACAGTTTACCTAATTTATATATACATTTCATTTGATTATTTCATTAATATAATATATATTATAATTAAAATATCTTTATATAACTCTTCAGTCTTTTTTGTCTTCAATTTCCTTATAATATTTCTTTATTTTTCTTTCAAATTTATCGTCATCATTGGTCATCCTAACATCGTTTGGCAATTCATTATATCATACATTAATAATAATTATAACATACATTATATATACATCAGTTTTTTCTAAGGTATGCCAAAATGTTCAGAAGACTCTGAAACGTGAAGATATATAAAAAAAATTCATTTTCAATTTTTTTTCGATTACTATAACTAACTCTACTGGCAGTAAATTACAGCATTATTAGTATTTTGACGACAGATTTATGATGTGCGATTTTCTTGAATTTTCTTTATTTATTAGTATTGCACCGACTTGAAAATTTCCTGATTCGAATGGTTCAGAAATGAATCAAAAAAAAAACCTAATTCCAATCATAATTTGAATCAATTCGTATCAAACCTGGTCGATTGAATTCGGGTGGCTCACACATTGTTTTTATTATTATTTATTGAAAATATTTTTTTATATTTATTAAAATTTATGCTCATACATCTTGTACGTACTTCAGTAAATATTTCACGGCTTGATACGAGTTAATTCGATTCAAGTAAAATGTGATTCGAATCAATTGTTAGGGGCTTGATTCGAATGATTCAAATCACTTGTTTCGAGTTGCCACATCACTAGTACATATTTATTATTCTCATAAAAATCCCTATATTTTCCTTCGATCTCATAGTGCCGTGGACTATTTTTCCAATATATAGGGCTTATCCATTTCTCTTTACAATCATGACCAATAGAGTTCTTTCCTCTCACAATATTTGCAGTACACATATCTGCATTTGTTACCTTGTGGATCTATTTTGAGATACAAGATACAATTCAAAATATTCTGTTATCATATTATTGTACTGCAGTCTCAAAATATTGCTTATCATCGTTATTATTGTTGATAAGAAATGCTTGTCAAACACCATAATTTAATTTTTCATAGGATAGAAATGTTCACTTTCTGAAACCATTGTTAAAATTAAGCCGACCAATTGACTTTTTAATACTAAACCTTTCCTGAATACTTTAAATACCTGTAGCTATTGTACCCAAGGACCCTTGGATTAGGAAATTAACACCTAGACCTCGTAAGATTTTTTTCCCAACGAACAAAAGAGCAACGGAAACTTACATAATGATATTTAAAAAGGGCTTAGATCATTAGTTGGGGGTTTCGTTGTATTTTTAACCATATAAAATTGGTTTTATATACGCCAAGTTTTTTTTTATTATACATGCCTATATTGTGTTACATATAAAAAATATTTTTAACTATACAAGTACACATTTGTGTTGTTGTGATATTTTTTCTTATCATATACAAACTTCACTTAATCCGACAGATGGATGATTCAATATTACAAACGTCGACGGAGGGAAACAACTGTGTTTGCGAAACGTGAATTGTACTTCTACTTGGACGATAATCATAGGTGAAAGGTGCTGAACGATAAAATTCCGAGACTAGATAAAACACCAACAAGAACACATTACCTTGTTAACTTCTCATAGGTTCAGTCGAAATTGAAAGAAGACATTTAGACAGAAGTTTATGTTTTTGTAAATGATAATTTTTGCATATCTTTTTTACGTTTGAAAGGTTTCTGAACATTTTTGCACACCTTACATAATTGATATATTTGTGATCGATGATTTCGAGAGCACGGATCAACCGATTTGAATGGTTAGAAAACATTTAATTCCTATCGATGGGGAGACGTGTGCTGATTAGTTTTTGGCGAAGGCAGGTCCAGCCAGCCAGCCTTAAGCGCTTTTATATTTCGTCTTTAAAACAGCTACGCAGCGCGATCTTAAATCTATTACTTTATTTTTACATCTACAAAACCGCTGGATCTACCTTCCAAAAAATTGAATAATTTTTCATCCCGCCAATAAATTAAAATATTTTTTGAATCATTCAAATCGAAAGCTCTGTTCTCTCGGAAACTGATTGCTATTTTTGTATTTTTTGCCCTGTATCTCCGTAACGACTGGACCTTTCTTTGCCAAAAAATGTTCAGAAACTTTTAAGACGTGTGTTGATTAGTTTTTGGCGAAGGCAGGTCCAGCCGCTTACAAGATACTGAACAAAAGTGCCACAAATGGTCATTCAGTTTTTTTCTAGTGAATGAAGCGTGCAATTTGAATGATTCAAAAACATATTATGTAACTGCATTGACGGAATGAAAGGTTGAGTATTTTTTTGGAAATGCAGGTTCAGCGGGTTTGTAGATAAAAAAAAAAGTATAAAAAATTGCCATTTGACGCTTAAAAGTCATCATTAGACATATGCATAGCAAATTATTAAGTGTTTTATAGAGATTCAAACAAGTT
Organism: Ctenocephalides felis; assembly: GCF_003426905.1. NCBI lineage: Eukaryota > Metazoa > Arthropoda > Insecta > Siphonaptera > Pulicidae > Ctenocephalides > Ctenocephalides felis. Next base: position 8,130,653 of record NW_020538040.1, read on the forward strand.
TTAATTCTATTTCTATTTCTATGTCCGTACCAATATTTAACAATATTTATCATTATTTAACACGTTAATCGCCAAGTGAGTCATATATATCTGACGCTAAATAGTTTGAGTCATGTCAGACATATATGTCTGACATACACAATTTAATAAAAGGCTTACGTCGAGAAAAGGTTTTAATATAGAGCAAAAGTTTTAAAATGATAGTGCTATGACATTCATATATCTGTGAAACAAAATATAGTGTTTTTCCAAGAATTTTGGCAAAAAGTTTTTTTGTCTTAATACATTTTAAACTAAAGTCCCTAAAGCCCATTCAATTTTTTTAACTTTTTGTAGGGTAAATTATAGTAATCGCAAAAAAATCGAAAATGAAAATTTTTATATATCTTTACGTTTCAAAGGTTTCTGAACATTTTGGCATACCTTGGAAAAAAAGGATGTGTGTGTGTGTGCGGATACAAATTTTTGTCAACGATTTTGGAAACACCGATCAACCGATTTGAATAATTAAAAAAACATTCGATTTGTATTGATAAGAAGGCGTGCTGATTAGTTTTTGGCGAAGGCAGGTCTAGCCGTTTCGAAGATACGGGGCAAAAAATGACAAAAACGGTAACTCAGTTTTTAAGAGAACGGAGCGTCCGATTTTAATGATTCAAAATATATTTTACTTGTATCGATAAGATGAAGAACTGATTAAATTTTTGGGAAGGCAGGTCCAGCGGTTATGGACTTCAATAAAAAAATGTCATTTGGCGGACAAAAATGTTTATTGGACATATGTACATCAAATCATCAGATATTTTATAGAGATTTTAATAATATGTACACATTTTGTGTAATTTTTTTTTTGGTTCCGTACCAATTTTTTAATTACGTTACTGGAAGTTCCAGCAATTTGCCTTAAGGCACGATACCATGCACCCCACTAGTTTCTGATATTATATAGTTAAACTTTACTTATATAGTTAAACAGTTAAACAAATGTTCTGACAAATGACATTTACCACAGTGTGGAACAATCGATTTGAATGGTTTTCAAAATTTTCAAGAACAGAAATCAACAATTTTCAAAAAAAAAAAAAAAATCTAAATTTTCAAAAAACTATATTGTTCAAATTTGAAAATTTTTAAAACTTTTAAAAAATGTTAATATACAAAATATTCAAAAAAAAATTAAAATTCTGAATAAAATTAAAAAAAAAAAAAATGTTATGGGAAGATCCAGTAATTTGGCATTGAACAAGGCCATGCGCCACTAGTGACCTTTACAAAATTACGTTACAAAATTATTTTGGGGGGGCCTTTCAAGTATTACGTAAGCACTATAGGGGGCGGGGGGTTGTTGATTTGCTTATTTTGGGTTGACATGGCGGGCAGGTGAGTCTGGATGATGATTACGTCATAGGTGGTATTTTTATTTTTTTACATTAATTGCAAAATGTTTACGTAAGCATGGGGGTAGGGGGTAAGAGCTTTGCTTATTTTTGCTGACGAGGGGGATCGGGGGTTTAATATTTGTAATAAATCTGCTTACGTAATACTTGAACGATCCCGGGATGAAAATTATTGATAGCAAATATACAAATCTGAAAGTCGTCAATGATTAATTAATCGTTAGATGAAAGAGTATAACGACTGAGAGGACTTTGTGCGTTGTAGAGGAATGCAGTCGTTGGATGACTTGTTGGGCGAGAACAGAAAATACAGGAAATTGAAAGTCGAAGCACAGGAAACGTGACGGAGGCGCGGAAGTTCAAGAAGTAAAAAGTGATAATAACAATAATTCAGTTTTACCGCCTGGTTCCGTACCAGGGCGGTCGTCAGTGTCGTCTCCGTCGACCCAGTCTCAACCGCGTTGTTTCGGTGAGGTTGACTCACCGTCGACCGTCGACCGTCGACCGCGGGTCGTTCTGCGTGCCTTGTTGTGTTCATTCGGTCGTTCGGTCGTTCGGTCGTTCGGTTGTAATAGGTCGTTGACATATCGCGCGCTGTTAACCGACATATAGTCACTAGTCACTAGTCAGTTCATCCTCTCCCTCTACGAACGAACTATACGGCACGATTGTAAATTACAAAGTAAATGTGCAGTTGCCACCACCGACACCAGCACCAGCACCAGCACACTAGACCAGCACACCATGATAAAATTAACGCTTCATTAGAAATTAGAATATTTAAATTTTTTTTGCGATGTTTGCCAGTTAACTTTCTTTTCATTAGTGAAAAGAATACATCTACTTATTATTATAAGATTGTTTTTTCAGTTCAATTTTTTTTTTTTAATTTTATTAACTTCCCGAAGGAGAAGTTTATGTTTTCATAAAAAAAATCGATTCGCTAATTTTATGTTTTCTCGACGTTTCAAGCCATTCTGAATCGAATGAGACCAAATTTGGAAAAAGTGTGTGTGTGTGTGTATGTGTGTGTGAACAGATTTTTTGGCTTAAATCGACGTTTTCTCAAAAATGGCTGAACCGATTTTGAAAATTTAAAAGCCATTCTGTATCTCGATGAGGACTAGCGTTTATCAATTTTGCGCGACGATAAGCCAAGCCGTTTCTTTGTAAATAGCAGAAGAGTGAAAATTTTTTCGTCCACGTTTTAGCACGTTTAATCGATCTTGAAAATTCAAAAACCGTTCGAAAGATATTGATTGGGAATCGTGCTGATGAGTTGTTGGTAGAGATCGGCCGGGCCGTTTTCTTGTAATAAAGTGTTAAACATTTTTTTTTCGACGATTTTTATTATTATTTTTTTTACGGTAGATACCATAGTCTTCTAGATCATACTAAAATATTATGGCCCTACGATAACTCGTTTAGCTTTAAAAATTCGTTAAAGTTTGCAAAAATTAGTATCGTTTTTTTGGCATTTGTCAAAATTAGACCTTTCATCAACAATTGCTCAAAAACGCCTGAACCGATTTCAGAAATTTAAAAACCATTTGATGTGTCTTAATGAGGACTATCGCTTGTCACTTTTGTGCGACGATCGACCGAGCCGTTTCTTTAATATTTGGAAAAAAGTGATAAACTTTTCGTCCACATTTAAGCTCATTCTACCGAATCGATTTTAAAAAATCAAAAACTGTTCGAAAGATATTAGTTGGGAATGATACTGATTAGTTTTAGGTGAAAATCTACCGAGCCGTTTTCTTGTAATTAACTGTTGAAAAAAAAAATAAGACGATGTTTATGGAACTTTTTTTGGCGATATATACCATGGTCTTATAGAACTCACTGAATTATTACGGCTTTACGACAAGTAGTTTAATTTTAAAAATTCATCAAAGTTTGAGAAAATGAGTAGTTTTTTTTTGACGTTTGTTAAAATTAAAATTAGACGATTTAGTTGGTATAACGATAGAGTACTTGGTCTTAATAAACGTAATAAATCATTAAAGTCCTACGGAAACTGGTTCAATTAAAAAAATATTTATTTTTGAAAATTTGCTCTTAGAAAATACTCCGATTAACGTGTTTGTTCGTTTTCAAATTATGTGTAATAAATCCACTCGGAATACTTTTAATCACCCATAAATTAATTTATATTTTATTGATTAAGTCGATTATTTACATATATCGGGAAGTTCATGTAACTTGCCTCAAGGCTAAATACCAAACCAGCTAGTTTCTATTTCTTAACGAAACTAAACTATTTTTTAAGCTTAGAATTTAGCATACATTTACTTAGGTGTCATATACATTTTTATAAATCCAAAATACAATGCCTAATAGAGTATTTTTCAACCCCTGGAATAGGTTCGGAACATTGTCTTAGGTAGACAGGTGAATGAAATAGGAAGATGCAAATGTTCGTTTAGTATTTTGTATCACGTTGTATAATAGATGTGTGCTCGATGGGCTGTACATTTTTTTATATTAACGATGACATTGCAGCTGTAAGTAATTTTTGTTGTAGTACATCCTACAGCTTGTTATTTCGAATCGAAGACAGGAGGTGCATTTTTTTTTAAATTGAATACATTTATTATTGAATACATTGTTTGTTATATACATATATTTTATCTACGTGCTCCATGATTAGGCTTACACATTAGGCTTAAGTTAGTTTGAACCCCCGATCTGGATTGATATCATGCAGTAGTGATATCAACTTTTACTTAATACAGTTCTGAAATATGTTTCCAGTTTAAAATAGCCCATGTCGGGCACTGCGGTGTGGAATAGCAATGGGAAATGAATGGTAGATACTTTCTTATAATTAATGATTTTATTTTGTCTTCTGTCGAAGTAATTATTTTATCTATCCTAATCCACAATTATATATGCATATCCTAAATTGCGGCCTCTTGCTTGGATTAGTGGTTTCAGCTATGCGACTTAAATTACAGTTGGGTTTGAAATTCCCCCCTGGACAGCCTGATGTCAAGCAGTAGTGACATCGGTTTCTACTTGGAAATATCATTAGCAATATGTTTCCACGTGAAAAACCAAAACTTTGAACGAATTTATATAATAAACTAGATTTATTGTTAAATAATAAAATTATGTAGCTAGTTGCATGTCTACTCAATTGTAAATAGAAACGAAGACATCGTGCAGTAGCGATGTTCATTTTCAGATGAAAAATATGTCTCTAATTAAAAATAGCGATTGCATTTTGGGCACTGCGATGTGACATGGCAATGGGAAATCTCTTTCATTATTTTCTATCTCATTGTAAGATCAACTAGTGGTTTGCATGGCATTGTGCCTTAAGATAAGTTGCTGGAACTTCCCGTACCGTAATTAAAAATCTTGGTACGGAACCAAAAAAAATTGACACAAAATGTGTGCACATTATTAAAATCTCTATAAAGTATCTGATAATTTGATGTAAATATGTCCAATAAACATTTTTGGCCGCCAAATGACATTTTTTTCAATACGTATCGAATGTTTTTTGAATTATTCAAATCGGTTGATCGGTGTTCCCGAAATAGTCGACGAAAATTTGTATCCGCACACATACATACATACACAAACACACACATTGAAAGAAACCTTTGAAACGTAAATATATATAAAAACTATCATTTTCGATTTTTTTGCGATTACTATAACCTACCCTACGAGAAGTTACTTATATCAATTATGAATTAATATCAAATAAAATGACTAAAAGTCATTTTAACTTATTTGAGAATGTACAAATAAAAAGATTAAAAAATCACGTATGCATAGAAAAAACCTATGTACGTACAATGATTTATGGTAGGTGATTTCAAACAATGTGACCACATAACCATTACTACAAAGATGTATAGTAATTAGTATGCGTTAATGTTAATTTTAACATCGATCTTTCCATTTTAATCTCTTGTGGGTATCGTCAGCGATCTACAATCTGATTTTAAAACGTGTGTGAATATATAATATAAATGAATAAATGATTTAGCGTAATAGAGAAAGAGTCATCCATCGGTCACGAAGCCGAATGCGCGCCTATTATAACAGTAACGAACGACGAACGACCGACAGGGGTGAACAACTGGTTGCAGGCGAACCGCCGATGAGGGCAATTATCATAATTACTTCTTGCCTGCAAAGACAAATAGTGTATGCTGTTTATAAGGAATATTTGCGGATATTAAGTGGTTGTGATTAATGGTAGTAGTAATGTGTTGTTTAGATTTTAAAGAATTCTCATTTGAAGAATTAACTTTAGTATTGGATAAGCATATTCTCATATTAACCTGCTTAATGGTATATTGGTTTTCGTCAAAAAATCTGTTTTGCTAATTTTGTCTTCTCGACATTTCAAGTCATTCTGAATCGAATGAGATCAAATTTGAAAAAAGTATGCATGCGTGTGTGTATGTAAGCCCATATTTGACCTTTCGTCGATGTTTTCTCAAAAACGGCTGGGTCTATTTCAAAAATTTAAGTCACCCGATGTAATGCGATAAGAACTAGCGTTGGTCCGTTTAACGCGCGATTATCGATCAAGCCGTTTCTTTATAATGAACAAAACAGTGTGAAAATTTTGGTCCTACAATCTTGAATCAATTTTAGAAATTCAAAAACTGTTCCAAAGATATTGGTTGAGAGATTAATCGTGCTGATTAGTTTTTTTGCTAAATATCAGCCGTGTAGTTTCTTCGTAGTTCATTTTCTTTAACGATTTTCAAGAAACGATAGATTTTCTACTCTAAAATAGCATACTAAAATATTGTAGCTCTACGATAAGCGGTTGAATTATAAAAATTCATCAAACACGAAATATTAGCGCGCTAAACGATTCTAATCGGAATCTACGCCGAGCATACGTACTGTGTTAGCTACTGATTACAGTTGACGCCTCCTCTTAAATTTAATAATATGACTTTCACTCACTACTAGTTTACTGAATATGTTTATTATTTTGTTTTCAATATATGCAGTTATATATTAATAATAACACAAAATATTCTTCTATAATCTGTTACTGCTTGTACGAAATAATCTGCTTCAATTTCACTATCTGTCAAATATAAAAGTAAACATATTAGGAATATTGATAGTTTTTAAAACGAGAATTTTTAAATCATTATAATTTTTCTTATAAGTATATGTGATATTCATTTTAAAGCTTTTGTATTTTTGTATGTGGTTTAGAAATATTTATTTCTATAAAAAATATACAATCAATTTTATTTTAATTTTGTCATTATATTATACATAAAATATTCTGCGGATTCGTTCTTCATTATTTTGCTAAGTACGAGAGTCATTTCATTAAATAACGTATAAGCAATTTAAAAAAATCTCAGACAATTTAAAACTATGCTTACAGAACACATTAACACTTTAAAACACAAACACTTTTTTAACTTGACTGTACTACATTTTGAAGAAATTTTTTTTACAAAAGATGCATTTGTGAATGATCTAAACAAAACCAGCAAAAGAATTTTTTTACTGCAAAATGTCCAACAAGCATAAATCTGAATCAGTTCATATACCGAAAAAATAATGTATTTCTTTTTCCCCAACTTTATACGAATATACATAAATTTTTTTACACGAATACTATAGATGCCTTATAAAAAGTTTACAGTAAGGAATTTCCTGAACACAAGTTATAGTTCTCTCTATTTGTTTTTATCATTTTTTCCATTTCGATATTTCAATTACCCGAAGGTTTTCAATACCTCCGCGTGTGCTTTACTCTATTCGGCACACTCCGGTGTTATTATTCTCTCGTAGTAAAGTTGAGTGCATATAATATATTTTTGCGGAACACGTTGTTGTGTAACGGTTGTTGTCACACAGCACAGAAGCAATAATAGACAAAGACCAACCAGGAACCGGCCAACCATCTAGCCAACCAGCCAACTAGCCAAGTCAACCAGTCAGTCGTATTATAGATAGATGTAACCGAATAGAATGGATTAGAATAGAATAGAAAAGAAAATATATGCTAAAAAGATATTGTTCCATTATGTTATTACTTTAGTTACGTGAGTGTTCATACGACGACGTCTTGCTCAAGAACTCAATTGGCAACTCATTGTTGTTACGAGAGCGCTCAAAGGGGACACGCCGTTGTTCGATTGATGAAATCTCAATTAATAAAATCATTAGTATTATTATTGACTGTGCACTAGTCTTCTCACGTAATTCAACGTAGTCGTAAACTTTTTTTTGTGGAATATAGGTTCAAGTTATATGCACCTTTATGCCTGCAACATTGCACAACGAACATGATGATAATGAGTTTTATATCTGTTTTTTTATTTATCACATGCACTTATTCCATGTGGCATATTAGCAAATTTTTTTTGTAGTACCTAAAAATATGTAAATCGAATCGCAATCTAATGATTGGTCCGGGTACAAGTTTAATATCTATTAATATGTATTTTTTTTAAATCTTATTAGTTTTTATTTCTGATACTTTTCATACTTTTGATCAAATTGGCTGAATTTTTATTGCCTTGGCGACTTAAGAATTTTATCTATTCTAAACCACTAATCCACAGCTTTCTCCGTGGATTAGTGGTTTGAGCTATACGACTTAAACCAGAGTTCCCAGGTTTGATATCCATTTGGGCAGCCTGATGTCAAGTAGTAGTGGCATCGGTTTTCACTTGGAAAAACAATTAGCAATGTTTCCAAGTGAAAATTCAAAACTGTGAATAAAATAAAATAATAAACTAGAAGTTAAATAATAAAATTATTTAGTTAGTCACATCATTACCAACTTGTAAATGGTAAACGAAAGCAAGGCCATGTATTATATAAAAAAGGGGTTTCATAAATGTTGTTGCAAGGTCGATTACAGAATTCTGGAAAATACTTATAAACTTGTAACATACTTTTCAGCATTTATCACGGTGTTAAATGATGACACACATAATGAAAATCATGAAATTCTTCAAAATTTCGGCTATAGGTGTAGCCTTCATTTAGTGGGCCCTAAACATGAAATTTTAAAATAAAATTGTATAACCATTACAAAAAGTAAAAAGTACTTACAATTTGCTTCTCGATGCTTCTGTTAAAAACAGAAAAAACACTAATCCATTATCTGAGTTTATGGTAATGCACTAAACTTGTTGTATTTGTTACAATGTTTCACAACTTTACTAACATGACAATATTCCCAAAGGAATAACCGTGTAATATATGTGTTATCTGCGAACTAACTGAAGATCTTTTTAAAAAAATACTTTTACCAAGATTTTAACATGTGTGACTAATAGTGAATTATTTGCACATTATTATTGCTTTCTAAGAAATTTGGAAATACTATTTACATGAACCATGTTTGGATCGCACAGCAAACTGAGAATCATCGTGTTTGTTTATTATTCTATTGCTATAAATGGTCATAAAAGATTCTTCAACACGTCTTTTGTGTAA
>NW_020538040.1:8140504-8191519 GCF_003426905.1 Ctenocephalides felis
CAAAAAATCGAAAATGAATTTTTTTGCCTATCTTTGCGTTTAAAAACGTTTCTGAACATTTCGCATACCTTAAAAATATAGAAGATGTGTGTGTTTGTGCAGATACAATTTTCCTACGATTTTGTTAGTGCAGATACAATTTTCCTACGATTCCTACGATTTTGTTTGCATGGATCAACCGATTTTGAATGATTCATAAAACATTTGCTTCCTATTGATGGGAGACGTGCTAATTAGTTTAGACCTACCTTGACCACAAACTAATCAGCACGTCTTCTTATCAATACAAATCGAATGTTTTCTTAAATTATTTAAATTGGTTAATCTTTGTTAATCGTCGACGAAAATTTGTCGACGCACACACACATGCATTCATTTTTTCTAAGGTATGCCAAAATGTCAGAAAACCCTTGACACGTAAAGATATATAAAAAAAATTCATTTTCGATTTTTTTCGATTACTATAACTAACTCTATCTGGCAGTTAAATCACAGCATTATTAGTATTCCGACGACAGATTTATGATGATGTTGCGATTTTCATGAATTTCTCTTAATTTATATAGTATTGTATTGTACCGACTCGAAAATTTCGAACCATTCGAATCAGGAAAAACTCTGATTTCAATCATAATTGGAATCAATTCGTATCAACCTGGAATTCGGAGGGCTCACACTTACTTCTTTTTATTTATATTTATTGAAAATATTTTTTTATATTTATTAAAATTTATGCTCATACAAGTTGTATTACAGTAAGAAAAATTCCGACTTGATAGGAGTTGATTCGAATCAAATAAAATTTGATTCGAATCAGATTTATTCGAATTATTCAAATCACTTGATTTGTGTTAGCACATCACTAGTACATATTTATTATTCTCACAAAAATCCCTATATTTTCCTTCGATCGCATAGTGCCGTGGACTATTTTTCCAATATATAGGGCTTATCCATTTCTCTTTTTACAATCATGACCAATAGAGTTCTTTCCTCTCACAATATTTGCAGTACACATATCTGCATTTGTTACCTTGCCGATCTATTTTGAGATACAGTTCAAAATATTCTTATCATATTATTGTACTGCAGTCTCAAAATATTGCTTATCATCGTTATTATTGTTGATAAGAAATGCTTGTCAAACAAACACCATAATTTAATTTTTCATAGGAGAGAAATGTTCACTTTCTGAAACCATTGTTAAAATTAAGCCGACCAATTGACTTTTTAATACTAAACCTTTCCTGAATACTTTAAATACCTGTAGCTATTGTACCCAAGGACCCTTGGATTAGGAAATTAACACCTAGACCTCGTAAGATTTTTTTTCCCAACGAACAAAAGAGCAACGGAAACTTACATAATGATATTTAAAAAGGGCTTAGATCATTAGTTGGGGGTTTCGTTGTATTTTTAACCATATAAAATTGGTTTTATATACGCCAAGTTTTTTTTATTATACATGCCTATATTGTGTTACATATAAAAAATATTTTTAACCATACAAGTAGTACACATTTGTGTTGTGTTGTTGTGATATTTTTTCTTATCATATACAAACTTCACTTAATCCGACAGATGGATGATTCAATATTACAAACGTCGACGGAGGGAAACAACTGTGTTTGCGAAACGTGAATTGTACTTCTACTTGGACGATAATCATAGGTGAACGATAAAATTCCGAGACTAGATAAAACACCAACAAGAACACATTACCTTGTTAACTTCTCATAGGTTCAGTCGAAATTGGAAGAAGTCATTTGTTTTGGGAGTTTTATACTTCTCGAAGGAGAAGTTTATGTTTTCGTGAGCAAATCGAAAATGATAAATTTTGCATATCTTTTTTACGTTTTCAGAACATTTTCGCATAACTTAAAGGTAATTGATATATGTGTGATCGATCATTTCGAGAGCACGGATCAACTGATTTGAATGATTCAAAAAACATTAAATTCCTATTGATGGGGAGACGTGTGTTGATTAGTTTACGCAGCGCGATCACCTCTTAAATCTATAATTTTATTTTTGGATCTACAAAACCGCTGGATCTACCTTTCAAAAAATTGAATAATTTTTCATCCCGCCAATACGATTAAAATTTTGTTTGAATCATTCAAATCGGAAGCTCTGTTTTCTCGGAAACTGAATTGCTATTTTTGTATTTTTTGCCCTGTATCTCCGAAACGACTGGACATTTATTTGCCAAAAAATGTTCAGAAACTTTTGAGACGTGTGTTGATTAGTTTTTGGTGAAGGCAGGTCCAGCCAGTTTCAAGATACTGGGCAAAAAGTGCCAAAAATGGTAATTAAATTTTTGAGAGAACTAAGCGTCGAATGTGAATGATTCAAAAACGTATTATGTACCTGTATTGACGGAATAAAAGATTGACTAATTTTTTGGAAAGGCAGTTCTAGCGGGAGATAAAAAAAGTTTTAAAAAATTGCCATTGGCGTTCAAAAGTCATCGTCAGACATATATGCATAGCAAATGATAAGGTGTTTTATAGAGATTTAAACAAGTTCTAATTTTGTTTCCATTCCTATACCCGTACCAAGATTTATATTATATTGTTTAACACGTTAACCGCCAAGTCAATCGTATATATCTGAATAGCTTTTTGTCATGGCAGACATATATGTCTGACATACGCAATTTAATAAAAGGCTTATATCGAGAAAAGGTTTCATATAGAGCAAAAGTTTTAATATGATAGAGCTATGGCAGTCATATATTTGTGACACAAAATATAGTGTTTTTCCAGGAATTTTGGCAAAAAGTTTTTTTTTCTTAATACATTTTAAATTAAAGTCCCCAAAGCCCATTCGATTTTTTTAACTTTTTGTAGGGTAAATTATAGTAATTGCAAAAAATCGAAAATGAAAATTTTTATTTATCTTTACGTTTCAAAGGTTTCTGAACATTTTGGCATACCATTAGAAAAAATGGATGTATGTGTGTGTGTGCGGATACAAAATTTCTTCGACAATTTCGGGAACACTGATCAACCGATTTGAATGATTCAAAAAACATTCGATTTGTGTTGATAAGGTGACGTGCTGATTAGTTTTTGGCGAAGGCAGGTCTAACCATTCCGAAGAAACGGGGCAAGAAGTGCCAAAAATGGTGACTCAGTTTTTAAGAGAACGGAGCGTGCGATTTTAATAATTCAAAAAAGATTTTACTTGTATTGACAAGATAAAGAACTGATTAAATTTTTGGGAAGGCAGGTCCAGCGGTTATGGACTCTCAGTAAAAATAAGTTAAAAAAAATGTCATTTGGCGGTCAAAAATGTTCATTGGACATATGTACATCAAATTATCAGGTATTTTATAGAGATTTTATTAATGTGTACACATTTTGTGTAAATTTTTTTGGGTTTCGTACCAAGATTTTTAATTACGGTACGGGAAGTTCTTTTTTGTCTTGGTACTATGCTATGCACCCCACTAGTTTCTGATATTATCGTGGGGCTTAACGTGTTAAACTTCACTTATATAGTTAAACAGTTGAACAAATGTTCTGACAAATGATATTTACCACAGTGTAGAACAACCGATTTGAATGGCTTTCAAAATTTTCAAGAACAGAAATCAACAATTTTCAAAAAAAAAAAAAAAAATTGCAAAACTATTTTGTTCAAATTATTTGAAAATTTTTAAAACTTTTAATAAAAGTTAAAATACAAAATATTCAAAAAATTTTAAAATTCTGAATAAAATTAAAAAAAAACAAAATTTGTTATGGAAAGATCCAGTAATTTGGCATTGAACAAGGCCATGCGCCACTAGTGATCTTTACAAAATTACGTTACAAAATTATTTTGGGATGAAAATTATAGATAGCAAATATACTTATACAAGTCATTAATGACTAATTAATCGTTATATGAGAGAGTAGAACAACTAAGAGGACTTTGTGCGTTGTAGAGGAATGCAGTCGTTGGATGACTTGTTGGGCGAGATCAGAAAATCCAGGAAATTGAAAGTCGAAGCACAGGAAACGTGACGGAGGCGCGGAAGTTCGAGAAGTAAAAAGTGATAATAACAATAATTAAGTTTTACCGCCTGGTTCCGTACCAGGGCGGTCGTCAGTGTCGTCTCCGTCGACCCAGTCTCAACCGCGTTGTTTCGGTGAGGTTGACTCACCGTCGACCGTCGACCGTCGACCGCGGGTCGTTCTGCGTGCCTTGTTGTGTTCATTCGGTCGTTCGGTCGTTCGGTTGTAATAGGTCGTTGACATATCGCGCGCTGTTAACCGACATATAGTCACTAGTCACTAGTCAGTTCATCCTCTCCCTCTACGAACGAACTATACGGCACGATTGTAAATTACAAAGTAAATGTGCAGTTGCCACCACCGGCACCAGCACCAGCACCAGCACACTAGACCAGCACACTAGACCAGCACACCATGATAAAATTAACGCTTCATTAGAAATTAGAATATTTAAATTTTTTTTGCGATGTTTGCCAGTTAACTTTCTTTTCATTAGTGAAAAGAATACATCTACTTATTATTATAAGATTGTTTTTTCAGTTCAATTTTTTTTTTTTAATTTTATTAACTTCCCGAAGGAGAAGTTTATGTTTTCATCAAAAAATTCGATTCGCTAATTTTATGTTTTCTCGACGTTTCAAGCCATTCTGAATCGAATGAGACCAAATTTGGAAAAAGTGTGTGTGTGTGTGTGTATGTGTGTGTGAACAGATTTTTTGGCTTAAATCGACGTTTTCTCAAAAATGGCTGAACCGATTTTGAAAATTTAAAAGCCATTCTGTATCTCGATGAGGACTAGCGTTTATCAATTTTGCGCGACGATAAGCCAAGCCGTTTCTTTGTAAATAGCAGAAGAGTGAAAATTTTTTCGTCCACGTTTTAGCACGTTTAATCGATCTTGAAAATTCAAAAACCGTTCGAAAGATATTGATTGGGAATCGTGCTGATGAGTTGTTGGTAGAGATCGGCCGGGCCGTTTTCTTGTAATAAAGTGTTAAACATTTTTTTTTTCGACGATTTTTATTATTATTTTTTTTACGGTAGATACCATAGTCTTCTAGATCATACTAAAATATTATGGCCCTACGATAACTCGTTTAGCTTTAAAAATTCGTTAAAGTTTGCAAAAATTAGTATCGTTTTTTTGGCATTTGTCAAAATTAGACCTTTCATCAACAATTGCTCAAAAACGCCTGAACCGATTTCAGAAATTTAAAAACCATTTGATGTGTCTTAATGAGGACTATCGCTTGTCACTTTTGTGCGACGATCGACCGAGCCGTTTCTTTAATATTTGGAAAAAAGTGATAAACTTTTCGTCCACATTTAAGCTCATTCTACCGAATCGATTTTAAAAAATCAAAAACTGTTCGAAAGATATTAGTTGGGAATGATACTGATTAGTTTTAGGTGAAAATCTACCGAGCCGTTTTCTTGTAATTAACTGTTGAAAAAAAAAATAAGACGATGTTTATGGAACTTTTTTTGGCGATATATACCATGGTCTTATAGAACTCACTGAATTATTACGGCTTTACGACAAGTAGTTTAATTTTAAAAATTCATCAAAGTTTGAGAAAATGAGTAGTTTTTTTTTGACGTTTGTTAAAATTAAAATTAGACGATTTAGTTGGTATAACGATAGAGTACTTGGTCTTAATAAACGTAATAAATCATTAAAGTCCTACGGAAACTGGTTCAATTAAAAAAATATTTATTTTTGAAAATTTGCTCTTAGAAAATACTCCGATTAACGTGTTTGTTCGTTTTCAAATTATGTGTAATAAATCCACTCGGAATACTTTTAATCACCCATAAATTAATTTATATTTTATTGATTAAGTCGATTATTTACATATATCGGGAAGTTCATGTAACTTGCCTCAAGGCTAAATACCAAACCAGCTAGTTTCTATTTCTTAACGAAACTAAACTATTTTTTAAGCTTAGAATTTAGCATACATTTACTTAGGTGTCATATACATTTTTATAAATCCAAAATACAATGCCTAATAGAGTATTTTTCAACCCCTGGAATAGGTTCGGAACATTGTCTTAGGTAGACAGGTGAATGAAATAGGAAGATGCAAATGTTCGTTTAGTATTTTGTATCACGTTGTATAATAGATGTGTGCTCGATGGGCTGTACATTTTTTTATATTAACGATGACATTGCAGCTGTAAGTAATTTTTGTTGTAGTACATCCTACAGCTTGTTATTTCGAATCGAAGACAGGAGGTGCATTTTTTTTTAAATTGAATACATTTATTATTGAATACATTGTTTGTTATATACATATATTTTATCTACGTGCTCCATGATTAGGCTTACACATTAGGCTTAAGTTAGTTTGAACCCCCGATCTGGATTGATATCATGCAGTAGTGATATCAACTTTTACTTAATACAGTTCTGAAATATGTTTCCAGTTTAAAATAGCCCATGTCGGGCACTGCGGTGTGGAATAGCAATGGGAAATGAATGGTAGATACTTTCTTATAATTAATGATTTTATTTTGTCTTCTGTCGAAGTAATTATTTTATCTATCCTAATCCACAATTATATATGCATATCCTAAATTGCGGCCTCTTGCTTGGATTAGTGGTTTCAGCTATGCGACTTAAATTACAGTTGGGTTTGAAATTCCCCCCTGGACAGCCTGATGTCAAGCAGTAGTGACATCGGTTTCTACTTGGAAATATCATTAGCAATATGTTTCCACGTGAAAAACCAAAACTTTGAACGAATTTATATAATAAACTAGATTTATTGTTAAATAATAAAATTATGTAGCTAGTTGCATGTCTACTCAATTGTAAATAGAAACGAAGACATCGTGCAGTAGCGATGTTCATTTTCAGATGAAAAATATGTCTCTAATTAAAAATAGCGATTGCATTTTGGGCACTGCGATGTGACATGGCAATGGGAAATCTCTTTCATTATTTTCTATCTCATTGTAAGATCAACTAGTGGTTTGCATGGCATTGTGCCTTAAGATAAGTTGCTGGAACTTCCCGTACCGTAATTAAAAATCTTGGTACGGAACCAAAAAAAATTGACACAAAATGTGTGCACATTATTAAAATCTCTATAAAGTATCTGATAATTTGATGTAAATATGTCCAATAAACATTTTTGGCCGCCAAATGACATTTTTTTCAATACGTATCGAATGTTTTTTGAATTATTCAAATCGGTTGATCGGTGTTCCCGAAATAGTCGACGAAAATTTGTATCCGCACACATACATACATACACAAACACACACATTGAAAGAAACCTTTGAAACGTAAATATATATAAAAACTATCATTTTCGATTTTTTTGCGATTACTATAACCTACCCTACGAGAAGTTAATTATATCAATTATGAATTAATATCAAATAAAATGACTAAAAGTCATTTTAACTTATTTGAGAATGTACAAATAAAAAGATTAAAAAATCACGTATGCATAGAAAAAACCTATGTACATACAATGATTTATGGTAGGTGATTTCAAACAATGTGACCACATAACCATTACTACAAAGATGTATAGTAATTAGTATGCGTTAATGTTAATTTTAACATCGATCTTTCCATTTTAATCTCTTGTGGGTATCGTCAGCGATCTACAATCTGATTTTAAAACGTGTGTGAATATATAATATAAATGAATAAATGATTTAGCGTAATAGAGAAAGAGTCATCCATCGGTCACGAAGCCGAATGCGCGCCTATTATAACAGTAACGACGAACGACCGACAGGGGTGAACAACTGGTTGCAGGCGAACCGACGATGAGGGCAATTATCATAATTACTTCTTGCCTGCAAAGACAAATAGTGTATGCTGTTTATAAGGAATATTTGCGGATATTAAGTGGTTGTGATTAATGGTAGTAGTAATGTGTTTTTAGATTTTAAAGAATTCTCATTTGAAGAATTAACTTTAGTATTGGATAAGCATATTCTCATATTAACCTGCTTAATGGTATATTGGTTTTCGTCAAAAAATCTGTTTTGCTAATTTTGTCTTCTCGACATTTCAAGTCATTCTGAATCGAATGAGATCAAATTTGAAAAAAGTATGCATGCGTGTGTGTATGTAAGCCCATATTTGACCTTTCGTCGATGTTTTCTCAAAAACGGCTGGGTCTATTTCAAAAATTTAAGTCACCCGATGTAATGCGATAAGAACTAGCGTTGGTCCGTTTAACGCGCGATTATCGATCAAGCCGTTTCTTTATAATGAACAAAACAGTGTGAAAATTTTGGTCCTACAATCTTGAATCAATTTTAGAAATTCAAAAACTGTTCCAAAGATATTGGTTGAGAGATTAATCGTGCTGATTAGTTTTTTTGCTAAATATCAGCCGTGTAGTTTCTTCGTAGTTCATTTTCTTTAACGATTTTCAAGAAACGATAGATTTTCTACTCTAAAATAGCATACTAAAATATTGTAGCTCTACGATAAGCGGTTGAATTATAAAAATTCATCAAACACGAAATATTGCAGCGCGCTAAACGATTCTAATCGGAATCTACGCCGAGCATACGTACTGTGTTAGCTACTGATTACAGTTGACGCCTCCTCTTAAATTTAATAATATGACTTTCACTCACTACTAGTTTACTGAATATGTTTATTATTTTGTTTTCAATATATGCAGTTATATATTAATAATAACACAAAATATTCTTCTATAATCTGTTACTGCTTGTACGAAATAATCTGCTTCAATTTCACTATCTGTCAAATATAAAAGTAAACATATTAGGAATATTGATAGTTTTTAAAACGAGAATTTTTAAATCATTATAATTTTTCTTATAAGTATATGTGATATTCATTTTAAAGCTTTTGTATTTTTGTATGTGGTTTAGAAATATTTATTTCTATAAAAAATATACAATCAATTTTTATTTTAATTTTGTCATTATATTATACATAAAATATTCTGCGGATTCGTTCTTCATTATTTTGCTAAGTACGAGAGTCATTTCATTAAATAACGTATAAGCAATTTAAAAAAATCTCAGACAATTTAAAACTATGCTTACAGAACACATCAACACTTTAAAACACAAACACTTTTTTGACTATACTACATTTTGAAGAAAATTTTTAACAAAAGACGCATTTGTGAATGATCTAAACAAAAGCCAGCAAAAGAATTTTTTTACTGCAAAATGTCCAACAAGCCTGAATCAGTTCATATACCGAAAAAATAATGTATTTCTTTTTCCCCAACTTTATACGAATATACATAAATTTTTTTACACGAATACTATAGATGCCTTATAAAAAGTTTACAGTAAGGAATTTCCTGAACACAAGTTATAGTTCTCTCTATTTGTTTTTATCATTTTTTCCATTTCGATATTTCAATTACCCGAAGGTTTTCAATACCTCCGCGTGTGCTTTACTCTATTCGGCACACTCCGGTGTTATTATTCTCTCGTAGTAAAGTTGAGTGCATATAATATATTTTTGCGGAACACGTTGTTGTGTAACGGTTGTTGTCACACAGCACAGAAGCAATAATAGACAAAGACCAACCAGGAACCGGCCAACCATCTAGCCAACCAGCCAACTAGCCAAGTCAACCAGTCAGTCGTATTATAGATAGATGTAACCGAATAGAATGGATTAGAATAGAATAGAAAAGAAAATATATGCTAAAAAGATATTGTTCCATTATGTTATTACTTTAGTTACGTGAGTGTTCATACGACGACGTCTTGCTCAAGAACTCAATTGGCAACTCATTGTTGTTACGAGAGCGCTCAAAGGGGACACGCCGTTGTTCGATTGATGAAATCTCAATTAATAAAATCATTAGTATTATTATTGACTGTACACTAGTCTTCTCACGTAATTCAACGTAGTCGTAAACTTTTTTTTTGTGGAATATAGGTTCAAGTTATATGCACCTTTATGTCTGCAACGTTGCACAACGAACATGATGATAATGAGTTTTATATCTGTTTTTTTATTTATCACATGCACTTATTCCATGTGGAATATTAGCAAATTTTTTTTGTAGTACCTAAAAATATGTAAATCGAATCGCAATCTAATGATTGGTCGGGGTACAAGTTTTATATCTATTAATATGTATTTTTTTTTAAATCTTATTAGTTTTTATTTCTGATACTTTTCATACTTTCGATCAAATTGGCTGAATTTTTATTGCCTTGGCGACTTAAGAATTTTATCTATTCTAAACCACTAATCCACAGCTTTCTCCGTGGATTAGTGGTTTGAGCTATACGACTTAAACCAGAGTTCCCAGGTTTGATATCCATTTGGGCAGCCTGATGTCAAGTAGTAGTGGCATCGGTTTTCACTTGGAAAAACAATTAGCAATGTTTCCAAGTGAAAATTCAAAACTGTGAATAAAATAAAATAATAAACTAGAAGTTAATAAATTAAATTATGTAGTTAGTCACATAATTACCAATTTGTTAATGGAAAACAAAAGTTATGTTTTATAGAAACAAAGGGGGTTCACATATGTTGATCCAGGGGCAATTACAGAATTCTAATAAAAACTTATAAACTTGTAAAATACTTCTCAAAATTTATTACAGTGCTAAATGATGACACACATGGTAAAAAAATATGAAATGAATTTCTTTAAAATTTTATTATAAAATCCATACACTTCGGCTATTGTCTCGTGGAAACTAAAAATAAAATTTTAAAATAAAATTGTATACCAATTACAAAAAGTAAAGAGTACTTACAATTTGCTTGTCCTACTGTTAAAAACAGTAAACACACTAATCCATTATCTGAGTTTATGGTAATGCACTAAACTTGTTGTATTTGTTACAATGTTTCACAACTTTACTAACATGACAATATTCCCAAAGGAGGAGTAACCGTGTAATATATGTGTTATCTGTGAACTATCTGGATAAGTAATAGAGAGAAGATCTTAAAAAAAACATTTTTACGAAGATTTTAACATGTGTGACTAATAGTGAATTATTTGCACATTATTATTGCTTTCTAAGAAATTTGGAAATACTATTTACATGAACCATGTTTGGATCGCACAGCAAACTGAGAATCATCGTGTTTGTTTATTATTCTATTGCTATAAATGGTCATAAAAGATTCTTCAACACGTCTTTTGTGTAATTTTTTTCAAAATGTAGTATGGTTGGGGTAAAAAAATAATCTGTTACATTAATGTGTTCTGATAGCATAGTTTTAAATTTTTGGGGATTTCTAAATTTTAGCTAGTTTTCCCAACGTAAATTGATTTGCAATCTTAACAATTAATTTGATAGACCAGGTTTGCCACTAATTTAAATCATTTATTATTACATTTTACAACACATAAATTAATTGTGTTCTGTTAGCATAATTTAATTACGCTTAATACGTTAATGTGTTCTGTTAGCATAGTTTTAAATTTTTTGGGGATTTTTAAATTTTAGCTAGTTTTCCCAACGTAAATTGATTTGCAATCTTAACAATTAATTTGATAGACCACGTTTGCCACTAATTTAAATTTATTATTACATTTTACAATACATATATTAATTGTGTTCTGTTAGCATAGTTTAATTACGTTTAATACGTTGATGTGTTCTGTTAGCATAGTTTTAAATTTGTTTGTATTTTTAAATTTTAGCTAGCTTCCCCAACGTAAATTGATTTGAAACCTTAACAATCAATTTGATAGTCAAAGTTTGCCACTAATTAAATCATTTATTATTACATTTTACAACACATATATTAATTGTGTTCTGTTAGCATAATTTAATTACGTTCAATACGTTATTTATTTTATTTATTTTTTTATTTTTATTTATTCATAAGCAAGCCGTAATCAATAATAATAGATATTATTTCAGGCTCTTGTCAAGCTTATTCATAGTTAATATTGAAAGGATAGTAATTTTATAATAATCATAGTAGCTGCACGAATTTGGCTTCTGAAAAAAAGAGCTGAAAAAAAGCATTCGAACATTAAATACAATGTTCATCATCAACTTCATCATATTAAAGTCTATTTGACCATCAGTCAAGCTCAAAATTCTTGCACAAGGTTGCAGGTTATACTCATTTAAAACCTTAAAAATTTAAATTAATAAAATAGCAATAAAAAAAACATGGTTGTACAGGCGATCAAATAAATAGTCAAACTACATAGATAAAGGATAAGGATTATGCAAGAAAATAGTTATTGAAATCAAATTGAGAAAATTCAGTAATGTCATAAAAAGCTAATTCTTTGAAAAGTTTTACTAGTTAATGTGTTCTGTTAGCATAGTTTTAAATTTTTTGGGATTTTTTGAATTTTAGTTAGTTTCTCCAATGTAAATTAATTTGCAATCCTAACAATTAATTTGATAGACCAGATTAGCCACTAATCTAAATAATTTATTATTACATAAATTAATTTCTAAATCTATCCTTTACCCAGATGAGGAGCCCTACCGCGCCAGCAACGGTCACCATCAGCAGCAGCAGCAGCAGGCGTCTGCAGCGAGTGGCGGCGGAACCTCCTTAGCCTACTCGTCTGGTGTTCCCGTCGAACGCGAACGCCACACCTCCGTCGGCTCTGACAGGTCGCACAGGTCGAGCACCTCGATCGCCACGAACCATTCGACCATCCTGGACGATGGTGTCAACAGGACAATCGCCCATAACCAGACCGACGGCGAGAACGGCGGAGTGTCGTCCGACCATGGGAGCAGGCGGAGGACAAACAGCAGCAGTATGGGGTAAGGAAAAATAAAAATATTAGGTTTTCTTCTAAAATTTGTCGAACGCATTTTTAATTGCAATTTATAAGTTGTCTAGAATTTTTTTGTATCAATTTATCCAAAATGTACATTTTAATTAATCATTTCTATGGAAATTATGCATAGTATGCATAATATGCATAGAAGTCATGTGCTCAGGATTAAATTTTATTATAGAGTTGCCTTAGGTTCATTTATCTTAAAACTTTAAAAAAGTTTGTGTTATACATCATTTATATTAATCAAATTATTCAAGATCTCCGAACGATAAAAAGATAACTGCACATTGAGCTCAGAATTATATTACATTTTCAACTGCATTGTAGTGTGATTTATGATAAAAGTATTTTTATTATCTATTTTTTTATATTATTATATCCTTATCCTATATTTTTTAATACTGTATTTATATATGTTAGTTAGTGCTTAATAGTCATAGTAGAAATACTACAATTTGAAAAAAAAGGAAATTAGTTATTAACTTTCCGTATGGTAGTTATAGTAATAGGCCGAGAATTGAAAATGAAATTTTTTGCATATCTTCACGTTTTGAAGGTTTCTGAACATTTTGGCATACTTCAGAAAAATATGGATATGTATGTGTGTGTATGTATGTATGGATACAATATTTGTCCACGTTTTTGGGCGCACCAAAGATTCCTATTGATAGGGAGATGTGCTGATTAGTTTTTGGCAAAGGCTGGTCCAGCCATTTCGGAGATACTGTTCAAAGAGTGCAGAATATAGAAATCGAGTTTTCGAGAGAACGGCTCTTCCGATTTGATCCAAAATGATCAAATGATGAAAATGATCCAAAAAACATTCAATTCGCAATGACGGGGAGAAGTAGTGATTAGTTTTTAACAAAGGCAGGTTCAGCCATTTCGGAGATACCGAGCTAAACGTGCGATTGCTTTTGGATTTTTTTTTTAATTTCAAAAAAACATTTTTTTCAATTTCAAAAAAACATTTTTTTCAATTTTAAAAAAACATTTTTTTTAATATCGAAAATAAATCAAATTTTAATTGTTTTAAGCTCACTAATATACTCAACAATCTATGATACTCAAAATAATTAATTTTAACTTTGCAATTCAGTTTATATAATTCTTATAAATATTAGACAATATCTTTCATTTTAAATTGGTTTGATTAAGTTTTGTTTATTTAATTTTCTGTAAACATATATAAGTTACAGTATTTGAAAAAATAATCTATTTGAAAACGTTTAATTTCCTTCGAATATATAATTGCGGTACGGGAAGTTCCAGCAATTTGTCTTAAGGCATGATGCCATTCACAACTAGTTGCAAATATTTTATTGAAACTACAAAAATATACAATCTATCACTAAAGTTGTTATTGGAAGAGTGCCAGTGTTTGTAATTTTGAAAATAATTCCGTACTTAATTTTATTTTAATGTCTAAAAATTAGAATACAATATGAGAAGATATAAGTTAATGACATGTCAGCAATATTAACTACGTAGTTCATTTAAAACTACTTAATAATATAATTTTTTTGTCATTTATTTCAGGCCCCTGTCGATGAGGTCGAGTAAAGTCCCCGGTACTCGAGAAGTCCACAACAAATTGGAGAAGAATCGAAGGGCTCACCTGAAAGAATGTTTCGAATTACTCAAAGACCAACTACCTCCGAGCCCCGACGAGAAGAAAGCATCTAACTTAAGTATTCTTGGATCTGCAATCCGCTACATCCAACTCCTAAGACGTAAAGAACGAGATTATGAGAATGAAATGGAGAGATTGGCCCGAGAGAAGATCGCCTCCCAGCAAAGGATCACAACACTGAAGAGGGAGCTGTCTTCGACATGGGAGCACATAGACTTTAGCAAGCTGCTGCCGGACGAAGTTGCTGCCAAGACACCGGACAGGGAGCACAACCAGAGCAGCACACCAGCGCCGCAGAGCCTGGGGCTGAGGGCGGAGCATAGATACAGTTCGAGCAGCTCCCTGTCGAGCGCTGCGACTGCTCCGAGCCCCAGTGCGGTCACAACAAATAATGTAAGTGGAATAGTAGACACAAATAACAACTGCAACTTCGGATATCCAATTCAGAAATGCTACAATGTCATACATATAATTCTTAATCTGATGTTATGTATCCTTTTCCAGCAGATGGCAATAACCCGCGCCTCTCCAATAACTCAACTGATCTCGCCGACGGCGGCGACGATTCAAAAATCCAACGGGCAACAGGTGATCCAAATAAACCAAACAAATCAACATATCACGACAAACGGAACATCAAACGGTCCCACCATCGTCAAGACGACAAACAACCAACTTGGAGCCAAGAGGGAGCTGAACATGTACACCAAACAAGTGCCAGTGAATAGTAAAATAAATAACACGTACGCCTCTGGACATCTGATAAGCCAGAACGCTCTGATTTCGAATGGAAAAATTGCGAGATTGGAGGGCCAGCCCCAGGTCAAACTGGTGAATGGGACTCCGTCTCTGGCTCTGGTCACACAAACAGACAATCATGATAAGGATGTTAAGGTTCAGCCGACACAAATCACGCTGTCGCAGGTAAGAAAGGTATTTTAAAAATCTGGATGTAACTGACCAATTTTAAACTATTGGTAAAGTTACAAACTCTTTGTTTATCATATAGTTTGCAAATGATGGATGCATTCTTTTATTTCATTAGGTAATTTTAACCCTTTTCATTCAGATGCCGCCGGCGGCAAAATTCATATAAATCTCGGAATTAGCGAGTGGAAAGGGTTAATAAAACATTGTCATTGTTTATAAATATTATGAAATTACAGGTCATCCCAGGAGGTAGCTTAGTGGTCAGTCCAATTCAATTGTCTCTTGCACCACAAAACATTAGAGTTTTGGGCAGTGCAGCCACGATTGAACTTGCAACAAGCTGTAAGTAAATTGATATATAATTATAATTAACTAAGTGTAAGTGGCATTTTCCCTCGGAGAAGTTTCTTGAATTTTTCTATGTATATAATGATTGACTTGATCAATTCGAAAGTGAGATTTAGCTAATTTTTAAATCTTTATTTCGAAAATGAAGTTTTTGTTTTCAATTGAATCTAAATTATATTTAATTAATCTTTAGATTAATGACATTTTTTATACAACTAGAGAAGTACTGTTGGCAGATATGACGAATCCATTTAGATAATTTTTATTTTCTGTAAACAATGATTTTTGTTACGAGAAAAACACTTTTGTAAAATTGGAAAATATTAAAATATATTGTGTAAATCATACTTAGGCGTCTTGCTGGCTTATACAGCAGTATCACCCCTGCAAAAAACACCGCCGTAGCGAAAGAGTTAAGGCCGAAGTCGTGTTAAAAAGTTCAAAATTATTTTTATTACTATTATAAAATTATTCATTTTTTCAAGGCAAAATTAATAATAGTTTTTAATGTCATTTTCCCCCAGCTTCTTCCCAACGTCTAAGAGATACATCGGTAACATCAACAACTCACGTGAGAAAAATTCTTGTGCCTCAATCTTCCGCCGGAAGTCCAGTGGTGGCGGTTCCTCAAGAGAATGGCGCCAATGGTCCGTTGGGCGGTCGATTACCAGGCGGTGCAGAACTTAATCTGCTGCCCACTAACGGAGGGCCGCAGGTGGTGAAGAACAATTCGAACCATCAGCCCAACATTCTTTATCGGACAAACAAGACGGGCGGAGCCTTGATTGTCAACAATGGGATTGCTTTGAAATCAGGTAATGGTAATAGAAATAAAGAACTAGTTGTAAGTAGTATTTTATCTTAAGGCAAGTTGCATGAACTTTCTGATATGTCTGGATAATCAACTTAATCAATAAGAAGAGAGATTCAACTATGTAGGTAAAATTAGTCAACTGTTTATTTCGCAAATAAAATGTATGATTTCACTAAAAATTAATCAATGCGATTTCTAATTGATGTCTTTTAAACATATTTTATGATATCTGTAATTGCATGAATTAAATTATCTTGTTCAACATATTTAATTTCATCAATTTTGGGTTCTAAAAATGTATGTTATTTAAGTGTGGACGTCCAACGGTAATCAGTAGCTACCTACCAACGAAACACGGAGAATCGTCTAAGCGCACGGCTAAATTTTAAACTATGATGAATTATTATAATTCAACCGCTTATCGTAGGCCTATAATATTTTAGTGTGTTATTTATGACTTGGACAGCTATTGTTATACTAAGTTTTATTGGAATTGTTTTAAACAATTTTTCCAACATTTAATTACGAAGAAACGGACTGGCCGATTTTCGTCAAGAACTAACTAGTACGATTTCTAAATGATTTTAAAATCGATTCAAATTCGGACGAAAAAATTTACACTTCTCTGCTAATTGCAAAGAAGCAGCTTGGCCGATCGTTGCACAAAACTCATAAGTTCTTATCGCGTTACATCGAATGGCGATTTAAATCCTCATTTAATTTAATGACTTGAAACGTAAAGAAAACATAAAATTTGCAAATTGCACTTTTTCGCGATAAGATTTCTCCTTCGGGAAGTTAAAAATCATTGCATTTTACCTAACTTCGTTTCCTTATGTGTCCTTAGGTGAAAATGCGAGTTCTCGGCCTGTCCACGTGATGACTCCAATAGGAAGTTGCGCGACATCTCTTTCGGGGCTGACGCCCCTTGTCGTGTCCCAGAGTCAAGGGGGACAAGTGACACATATCGTTGCTTCGCCCTCGCAGTTGGGAGGAAAGGTACGTTGTGAATATACAAATTTAAAAAAATGGAAAAAAGCTATTGTACCCGTGCCTTGTCTTGCGTCGTATCATTTTGCGTTTTTTTCGAAATTGCGTTGTTGCTTATTTGGTAGTAGTTTTTACGGTACGTCGTTCGATTTTTTAAAATGGTGGGTGGGCTTGAGGTAAAGGAATTTCTATGCACTGAGAGGCGGTAGCAATCTCAAATCCATATAGATTCCACATGGGTGTCACAGAGCTGAAGGCACGCTTGTGGATTTCAGATTGCTACCGCCGCTCAAATCACTTGGAATTCTGTAATGTTTAAATTTGCTTCTGTTTATATTTTTAGCAAAAAAAAACCTTATAAGAATCTTACATATGTCCTTATTCCACCTTCCTGCTAGCCCCTTTCATTTACTATTCACTGCAGCTATTATATTTGTGACCAAGTTTTTTTATTCGCGAATGCAATAAGTGCGCCCACATAAATAAAAGTAGTCCAAGCAGTTATCAGTTTAAGTGGTATTTAGTCCAAAATTCCTTGTTGATTGATTTTTTGCAAAGGCAGGTCTAGCCATTTTGGAGATACGGAGCAAAAAGTGCAGAAAATGGGAATTCAGTTTTTGAGAGAACAGAACATCCGATTTGAATGATTAAAAAGATATTTGATTTGTGTTGACGGCGAGACGTGCTGATTAGTTTTTGGTGAAGGCAGGCTCAGTTTCAATTATAAAAATGTATTAAAACCTGGATTATTTGGTCGCGATATTAGACACGTGTTCGATTTTCAATAATGTATAATAAATCAACTCATCAATGAATACTTATAAATCTCTCATAAATTAATATGTTAATTTATTATTGACTAAGTCAATTATTTACTACATGTCGGGAAGTTCATGAAACTTTGCCTTAAGGCAAAATTCCACTTACGACTAGTTTGTATGCATAAGAGAGTTTTTGCAAAATTTTGTGTATTGATGAATATACTTGTCATATACATCAATCTTTAAATATCATAAATTGCACTTTTTTGAAAAGAAAAAAGCAAAAATTGGGGCTGCTATGTCATTACAAAATAAGTAGTTGTAAGTGGCATTTTATTTTAAAACAACAATAAGAGCGCCACAGTTAACTGGTTAAAAAGTAGTATTGTCTAAACCGCGGAAACCGTTTATGATCTTCATTTGCATAAGAATGTAATTTTATTCCTCTTGTTATATTTTAAATGAGATTTTAGTATCCTATTATACGAAATTTAAATAATTTTTTTTTCACAGTATCTCAGTGCCGCTCTGGTTAAACCAATGGTCGTCGTCAGTACAAGCGGAAATGTCCAGTCAACTTCAACATCATCAAATTAATTCAGGAACAGGACTGATTATTGATTCACGAGGACAAACTTCTGCCGCCCCCATATGCAGATCACAATAACAAAAGCCTGCAAATATGGAGAGGGATGGCACGAAAGTGAGATTTTAGCATTTTAAAATATATATACCTGGGCATCACAAGCTTTATATCTGCCATATTGAGCAGATGCTATGGTTACAATCACCCCGCAGAAGGAGATTTTGCAAAATTGTAAATAATAAAATTGTATATAAAATTAGTTGATATATATATACATATACATATATATATATATATATATATATATATATATATATATATATATATATAAAAATGCGCTTGTGTGTACATAAGCTGGTAATTGTATTCTGGTGTTTTATAAGATTCGATTATGAGCCGCGGGGCTCATTAGATGTTTATTTTTAAATTACCAGATTTTTTTTATCTAGATTAGTTCCGGTACAAATTTTAAAGAAGTCAATGTCGAATGTGCTGTAAGCACATTTTAACTGTTGTAAAACTATGCAATTTATACTGATGCATAAGAATCACAATTTCTAAAGTACTGTAGTATTTAAACATATATTAAGCTAGGATTAAAGTAACTTATATCCAAAGCAATTTCAAATAGCCCCACTATCTTGCTAAAATTAGTACTCATAATTTTTTTTTTTTGAAAAGAATTTTGTCTCACTTTTAGCTGCAGTGCAGTGCAATTTTATTATAACTTTTAGAATATAATAAGTTTTATAATTATGTCTAAAGAGAAGAATGTTTTATTCCCCTGTAAAATAACAAAACAAATTGTTTTGGTTGGTGAACATAGAATAATAAATTATTCTAATTACTGAGCCTTAAGTAAGAATGTTTGATCACTGAAATGGTTCACCATCCTCCTAAGAGCATGTACGTATTTATATATTTAAATAATTTGTGTTTTGATTTATATATAAATATTTATAATTTAATTCCATTTTAATTGTATATACATTAATTATTTAATTTACAAATAACTTAGATCTCAAACAATTACAGTGTGTGATAGCTGTAGCTAACCTTGTATTTGTGCTGACGATATGTTGGGTTAGTGTGTATTACGGCTATGAGCAAATTTGACAATTTATGAGCGTATGTCATTTTCCAAATAAATAAGTGAAATGAAAAAGGTTGGTTTCTAATTTATAGCTTAATAATAATATATTTATTATTAACTTCCCAAAGAAGTTTTTATGAAAGAAATCTAGATGCTAATTTTGTAGCCACAATGTTGCAAAAAATTATTGTTTGAAGAAAAATCTTTCAAAATTTCAAATATAAAATTATTATAAAATAAAAAATGTGCTAAACAGTAGTACATTTAAAATATTGTTTGAAGAAAAATTCAATATGGATAAATTTTAATTTTATTTATTAGAATACAAAAACAAATACATCTATACTACTCTACGCACTTCAAAGAATCTTTTCAAATAATAAACTTGTCCTATCGTCATAACAACTAAAACACAAGCTTCAAACGTTGACCACATAACTACCCTCGAATTCGTGCTTTCGTTTATAGCACGATGGATTCTATCTCTCACCTTAAAAAAATTATGTAATAAATTATATGCAAAAGAAATTATATATCATGTATGGTTATTTATTTACCTGCATATATTCCTGTTCATGTTTCACACCTGATAATGTGCTCGATAACTCTTTGATCATTGATTCTAATTTAGAATGCCCTGCTTCTCCTTCGTTTACAGCACCTGATGTACCTTTAGGAGGTTCTCCAATCTCCATATTAAACATAACTACCTGGAATGCAATTATGAACAATTTTAAAAACTATTTTGTAAATGCAAGACGCAGATGTTGTTTGACTCCATGATTAGATGATAATTTTGGATGTCGGATAATTACTGCAACATTTTAAATAAACTCATGAGAACTATAAAACTCAGTTTCTGAATAAAAATAATATTGTGCTAAAAAAGTTTTTTATGAACTGTTCAAGACAGTTGATGAAAGTGCAGTTTGTTTTAAAATAAAAGTGCTAATTTTTGTGTTGGAAGGTGAGATCAACTAATTTATTACATTTATCTGCAGATATTGCATAAATGTACACTAAACATTTTAAAGAGGCACTTTTGAACTTGAGCACTTGATCTAAAGAGGAAAATAAGCATACAGTACTTCTTTTGTGCATTAATAATGTTAAATTTACCTTTGGAGTCATTGTGGACATTTTGTTACCAAAACAGTATGTATAAACTCCAGTTTTCTGTGCTGAAAATGTGTATTTTCCCGAAGTTTCCCTTTCACCTTGATAAATCACAGCACCTTCAGGATCTGTTATATGGACATCGATGTCTAAAAAGCCTCCTTCAGCGATTTCAAACATTAAACCTATAATGGAGTTTATATACATTATTAATGATCCAGAAGTGTCCGATATTATATATATAAATATATATAAATATAATATATATATATATATATATATATATATATATATATATATCCAGAAGTGTCCGATATTTTATATGAATACAAAAAGTTTGTGGTATAAAGTTTTTGTGTTTGTGAGAGGGCGGTATCTAGCAGATACGTCAAATGTGAAGTGAAGTGATGATTTGTCTAAAGTAGTGAAATATAACTTAAAATCAATAGTGTCTCATGGAGCAATAAATAATTTGAAGATATAGTTGCAGATCAACAGGTGTGTGGGATTAAAATTTTTCAAATTCTGGTAAGAACACTAAAAACTAACTAAAGTAGTCTTATTTCCTGATACTGAATTTCACACGCATATATAGTTATATAGTACATATTATCATTAATATATACCGATTCACTATATATGAACACAAAATATCCCCTTTTATTATCATCTTTCTATAAATATCCATAATTTTCTAATCCTAACCCATCATTGTGCCAGCTTCTACTTTGTCGAAAAAACATTCTTCAGCGTGTGCATCTACAGTTATGAAATAGCATTCGTTGTATTGAAAACAAGCGAAAAGTACGATAAATAAATATAAATAATTCATATTAACACTATTTTGAGATATTTTATACTTAAAAACTACGGCCACGTAAGTCAAAGTTAAATGTATTTATTTGGCTTTCGAAATGTCAAGCTGTCAATCGGGCAGGGGTGGCAACATCGGATTTCGAAACAGTATTCGTGTATTGTCAGCTATCATGAGTGAAGTGAGTGAAGTGTTCGTTTGCTGCCAAGTCATTCAACCGGGGCGCCAACAATAGGAATGTGGTCAAAATTCGAACTAGTTGTAAGAAACAAATTGCCTTAAGGCAAGTTGCATGAACTTCTCTATGCGTATACATAATTATTCTAATTAAGAATTGAGATTCAGATACTTACAATTAGGCAAAATTTTAAACTTTCTATTTCGAAAATAACTTTTTCGCTTCCGCTTCCAAGTTGTCAATACGATTTCTAACCGATGTCTTTCACACATACATATAACATCCCTAATTGTATAAATTAAATTAATTAGTTTCACATATTTCATTTCACCTATTTCGTGTTCTAAACAAGTGTTTTATGGATTAAAGTTTGGTCGTCAACTGCGATCAGTAGATAACGAACGCATGTACGAAAAGGTGCGTCCACACCTAACGAACGAACACGAACGAACATGTCGAACAAGAAAATACAAAGATGAACGAACAGGAACACGAACGAACGCGAAAAATTCCAAACGAACTTGAACAAGCGCTTAAAAGCAGTGAGCGCTTGAATTTTCGTTGTTCGTAGATGTTCCGTGAAACGTCAGTTTTATTATTGATATGGATGTAAGCTTTAATCATACGGCATTTTCACTGGTTTTTGTGTGATTTTTGTTCGTGTATATTTTGTAAATATACTGTAAATAAATTATTCAATTAATTTCACTCAGTTTTTGTATTTAATATTTATATTTTGAGTCGTTTTCTTTCCTCAGCATTCATATTCGGAGCAAGCTGAACATTCCAGGCTTGAGCTAACTATACTCAATTTTCAAACTCTCATCCTCAACATATACATGTATGTTGAATGTCTATGTATGATAACAAGTTTAATATTTAATTGTAAAGACTGCAATTTCTTCTTTACTGCAGCTTCTGACATCCCAAACGTTTTGCCTACACTTTCCCAAGCATCGTTTTTTTTTCTAATAATTTTATAAAAAGGGTCTTTAGTCTCCCATATTATAGGAAACTTATCTATTTCATTTATGAATGATAAAATTACGTCATTTGACCATTCCATAATTTATTCAAAATTTTCAACCAATACAATAATTAAAAGTAAATATTATTAAAATTTTCAAACTGTACACAATAATTAAAAGTAAATATTATTAAATTATTAAAATTATTATTAAATTATTATTAAATTATTAAAATTATTAAAACAAAAATGTTCGTTTGCGTTCGTTGTGACGTCCACACTGCACATACGAGTTCAAACATGAACGAACAATTCCCTTTGATGTACCGACAAGTTGCGGAACATTGCTCGCCATGTTTGTTTATGTTCGTTCGTGATCGTCGTAGCGCCACACTATGCTGTCGCCGTTCGTTCTGGTACGTTCGTTTATGTTCGTTCGTGTTCGTTCGTTAGGTGTGGACGCACCTAAACACGAAACGTTCATATTTGCTCGGCATAGATTCTGATTAGATTCGCTTAAGCGCCCGGCGAAATTCTAAACTTTGATTTAGAATTTGAAATTTATAATTTATGTTGCAAAAGTTTTTTTTTTGTTTAATACCAAATAAACGTGAAAAATTTTGTTCTGAATTTGTTCAGTCGTTTTTGAGAAAACGTTGGCGAAATTCAAATTTTGACTCATTACTTAACAAAAGCGACTTTTGACACAAATTTTGACTACATGAGCTTTTCTAATTAAACTACATATCGTAGGGCCGTAAAACTCTAGCATGTCATTATGTCCAAAATTCTCTATCATCATAAAAAAATTATCAAAATCGTTTTCCAACATATGCTTATGAAGAAACGGCGCAGCCGATCTTGAAAACTAACTAATATCTTTCAAACGATTTTTGAATTTTTAAAATCGATTCGGACTAAAATGTAGACTAAAAATTTTTGCACTTTTTATACACGCGATATTTTTATCGAATTACATCGAACGGATTTTCATTGCTCATACTGAAAACTGTAAATTTCAAGCGATTCAGAATGACTTGAAACCTTGAGAAAACAAAATTAGCAAATTTAATTTTCTGGCGAAAACAAACTTCTTTATAAAATTAAAAAATATATATGTATAAAAACTTTGTACATTTATATAAGTATATTTGTACATGTTCACTATATATATAAACCCCTTTTTACACGGTAGATAGGTTCCATAAAAAACCGTGTAATTGGAAAAATTCACTTTTATATGGAAAAACTGTGCTAAACGAAAATCACTGTAAAAAAGCCCCTTTTGTCAGTTTTTAATATGATGGAAAACAAAGACATCAAACGAAACATAAAGATTAATATATTTAATATCAAACACATTTAATAAATTATTAGAATAATAATTTATTTCAATATAATATATAATATAATATACAATATAATACAATATAACATATAATATAAAAAACTATTTTAAATATTGCGTTTTCTTTATAGATAAAAATAAACAAGTTTAAAAACAATGATATTTTTGGTTTTGGTATTTCAAACAAATTAGCTTATACACACTAATATTTAGTTTTGATCATAAAACGGGGAGTTTTCATCTTATCTACATATTTCTATCGTTAACATAAACTACAAAGAATTCGTAACTGTAACATACATTTTGTAGTGTTGTATTTTGACAGTAAAACAATGAAAAAGTTATTGTAGATATAAGAAAATTATAGTTTATAGTTTATAATAAAGGTGTAAATGCAAAACTAATAAATTTCGTTAAAAAATTAATTTTCAAGCAACCCTGTAAGATCTGAAACTTGTTGTGCAATCAACGTGAAAACTCGTAATTTAATATAAATTTATATAAAGGAATCAATAGTATACGAAGCATGTAAATTAAACTTCAACAACTGTATAACAAGTCACTTTGAATTTAGTTGATAATGTATTTTGTATGATGTTATCTTGAGAGCATTCTGTGGGTAAGAGGAAGAGGGCACTTCAATTTTGCCTCGATAAGATTTCGCATGACTTCGGAAGTCTTCGGAAGGTTCCGACTTTCCTGCGTGTTGCCTGTGCCTAGAGCCTTAGGCACGGTTCCTCTTGTCTTGATAAGAGTTGCGCAACAGTGTAAAACGAAGGATAGTTATATATATATATTTATATATATATTGTAAGGGTATGCTCCCATTCGTAATAATTATAAATAAATATTATAAAACGGTCAAAATATAAACTACGCAGTTCTGCAGACTGACTCATGCTATAACATTGTATGCTCGAGATATCCTTGACTAGCCCAGCGAGCGTTGATAAAATTATTATTAATTAATTATTAATTATTATTAGTAAAACATCGAGTTGCACTATGCAGTGACATTGAACAAGGATTATAAAATGACTTTGAGGGCGACCTGTTAAAAAGGCTTGCAATGACGAAGTCTTTGGTCATTTAGTTTCCATAAAGTTCAGATCAATATGAGTTAGGCAGAGGCACTTTAGTTATCAATGGAGTCATATTTAAGTTCAGTTGTTAAGTTAATGTAAAGTGTACAAGAAATTATGAAATAAACAAATACATAAGACGTCTTCGTCTGTTATACTGACCATCCTCCACAGGTAACAGTTTTGTTTAGCATCAGGAGGAACTTGCATACATCTTTGGCATTGTCGGTGAAATTTTGGTGCCATCGGTGGTTAAAATATATATATATATATATATATATATATATATATAATTAATTTAATTAAGTCTAATTAAGTCATTCAATCTCAATCCGAAGAAGTCTCTTCAAATTCATAGTCCGAATACGATGCACCTTCTTCAGACAATAACTCCGAAATCAATCTACAAAATAATTGTATTAATCATTTTTGTAATATTCAAAAAATTATTTAAATATTTAAAATACTGACTTCAAAAACTTCACAATTGTAAAATGAGGTTCGCCAAAAAACTTCTACACGAAACTTGAATCCATTAACGCTTATGAATTCTACATCCATCAGAATCATTTTTCCCACTTGGGGATCCATTGGCAATTGTGCCAATTGATATCCTAGTAAAGTCAAATTTTCTTCCGAATCTAGAGCATTTAATCTGTAATTACAAAAAACAAGTAACTTACTAACATAAAACAGCCAATATACTTCTATGGTAAGACTAGCTGTAAGTGGAATTCTGTCTTAAGGCAATTAAGGCATCGTGCCTTAAGGCAAATTGCGGGAACTTCCCGTACCAAAAATTATTATTTTTTTAAAAACGATTGACATTTTTTAAAAAAAATTACTTCGAAAAAATAAGATTTTTGAGAAACTATAAATTGGACAAAAAATTACTTTTTTTTGAAATTTTTTTTTTTTTTTTTTTTTTTAAATTTATTTTGGAAAAAATAATGTATTCTTTATTTTGGCATATTTTGGAAGATCTGAACTTTTTTTCAAAGCAATCGTACTGCTTTAACTGCATAGAAACAAAATGTCAAAGCGCGTAAGCGCCGTGTCGCTGTCTAACGAATAAACATTGGTACGGAACCCATAGGAATGCAAACAAAATTTATATTTATTGTTAAAATCTCTATAAAATATCTGATAATTTGATGTGCATATGTCTAATGATCATTTTGACCGCCAAATGCATTTTTTTTTACTTTTTTCGTTAGATCTCCGAACCGCTAGACCTGCCCTCATGAAAATTGACCAATTCTTCATCTTGTCAATACAAGTCAAATGTTTTTGAATTATTAAAATCGGAGGCTCGTTCTCTTAAAAACTGAGTTACCGTTTTCGGCACTTTTTGCCCCGTATCTTTGGAACGGCTGGACCTGCCTTCGCCAAAAACTAATCAGCACGTCTCCTTATCAATACGAATCGAATTATTCAAATCGGTTGATCCGTGTTCCCGAAATCGTCGACGAAAATTTGTATCCGCACATACATACACACACACAAACACACACACACACACACATACATCCATTTTTTCTAAGGTATGCCAAAATATTCAGAAACCTCTGAAACGTAAAGATATATAAAAATTTTCATTTTCGATTTTTTTGCGATTACTATAACTTGCCCTACGGGAAGTTAACAATCATTACAACTGATGAATTTTGTTATATTTCTATTTTACCATTATTGGTTGGGGTACAAATGTATGTATATATAATATAATTAGGATGGGGTCCTAAGTAATATACATAATTAGGATTGCCGTGGCCGAGGTCGTTATGGACCGATATGGATGGCGTCGCGCGTTCGACAGTCTGACATCAGGAACCAGCGGTGTCCATTTTCAATGAAAAATATAGATCATAATATGTTTCCAATTGAAAATTAGTCTATCTCGGTACTGCGGTGTGAAATAGAAATAGGAAATTTCTCACACTACTTAAACTTCTCACTCTCTAAATCGAGTTCGAGTTTAACTAAGCTCACTAACCTGCCTTACGGCAGTACTACTCATTATTATTATTATATATAATTATTTTTACCTTTGTAGAAATTCAATAGAAAATTGTACAACTTTCTCATCGGGTGGATCTAGTACTTTCGCCAAAAACTCTGATATGTTTCCAAGCTGCAAGAGCTTAATTTTCAAAATTACTTCCTCGATTCTCATTCGTAACATTTCCGGCATCTGAAATTCTTTCAGCAAAGTCATCCTCGGTCTACAAAAAAATAAGGTGTAAGCGGCATTTTGCTTTAAGAACTTAGTCAAAAAGAATTTAGATTCAGCTATTTCAAAAATAAAATTTTCGCTTCCGAAAGAAATAGTAATCAATGCGATTTCTTTTAAGCGCACTTGTAATATCTATAATTGTATGAATAAATTAATTTGTTTACCACATTTCATTTCATTAGGCTTGCTACGAATATTATATTCGGCAAAATGCCGATTACCGAATATTCGGCAATTATTCGGCTGGTTTATAGCGCCTAAACTCGTTCGTATTGAAGTAATTACTATTACTAACGTACTACATGTATGTCAATTTTTAGGCTTGCAACTATTCGCTATTCGGTAACTCTTTCTTATTTGGCACTATTTATTCTATTTATTCTATTCGGCTGAATACCGAATACTTAAATAACATATGTACTAGAGAATAAAATCAAAAAGCGATACTGTACATATATATTAATGTATTTCTAATTATTTCTTTCATAAACATTTATTGTTCTCTTTGATTAATGATTAGTAATGATTCTTAACAAATAACATAAACATATAACAATAACGTGTCCTTTGAATATTGAAGAAAGAGTTCTTCACGTGTTCGTTTACAATCTCAAATCAATAAAATTTAAATTAGTATATATACAAAATATAATACCGAATTCATTTCATATTATGTAAACCTTTGAATTTAACTATTCGGTATTCGGCCAATATCAAAAAGAGTGCCGAATATACCGAATACCGAATACCGAATACCGAACAGTAACCGAATATTCGATGCAAGCCTACATTTCATCCATTTCGGGTTCTAAAGATGTATTCTATTTAGGTGTGAACGACAGGTCAACTGCAATCAACAGATCAGTAGCTTCTGATTACAGTAGAACTCCAATTATCCGAATTAATGGGACCGGACCGATTCGGATATCAAATATTCGGATAATCCAATATTCGGAGTTTTTTTTTTAAATTGCCATTGGAGAGAAAAAAAGTTACGTTTTGATATTGCACTATTTTTTTATTGAATTAAATGAAAGAAACATGACATTTTCACATGTTTTAAATAAAATAAAATGTACTTATGTACAAGTTTAGAAATAAAAATAATTGTTTTGTAAACATCTCCGTCAAACCAAAACAAACAATGTGCCTACACTTTGCTGGTGGAAGAAAATAGCGCACTTAGACTTTTTTTGGACAATTTTTTTCTGAAAGTGATTCGGATAATCGGCGATTCGATAGTCAGAGTTCGGATAATTGGAGTTCGTGATTGGATTCGGATAATTGGAGTTCTATTTAAATCGATCAGCGCGCGGTGAAATTTTGAAATTTGATGAATGAAACGCTTACGTAAGCCTATAATATTTATTTAGTATGTTATTTTAGACTACGAAATTCATCGTAACCTTAAATTTTTTCAACATTTATTACGAAGATTTTTTTACTAAAAACTAATCAACGCGATTCCCAACTAATATCTTTCGAACAGTTTTTTGTTCAGGAAGTAATTTACTACAACTTCAATATTTTATACTATTTACCTATACCTACCTACTGAACAAATGATAACATTTTCCTTCCCTAGTCCTACCAGCTCGACCTTTCCGTTGTTTCATATTAGCAACACTTATCCATTCATCCTTAAGGCTGTCTAAATTCAAATCAGCGTCAAACGATTTTATTTGGATTTGCCACAATTTATTACATATCTAATATCCTCGATTGTGATGCTGGTTTCTGCTATATTTGTCGATACAATTATTTTTCTCACACCTTCTGGAGGACTTTCGAAGATTTTCTTTTGATTTGCAGTCGATAATTTGGAATGCAAAGGATAAATCTGGACAGATTTATTATATTTATCAGATTCACTCAGCAAAGATTTGTGTAACTTGGAGATAGTGTCGAGTCCTACAGAATAATTATTAATTAACAATAGGTACAGTAGAACTCCAATTATCTCAATTAATGGGGACCGGGACCCATTCGGATAATCAAATATTCGGATAATCGGAGTTTGTTTTTAAAATTGCCATTGGAGAGAAAAAAAGTTACGTTTTGATATTGGACTATTTTTTTATTGAATTAAATGAAAGAAACATGACATTTTCACATGTTTTAAATATAAATAAAATGTACTTATGTACAAGTTTAGAAATAAAAATCATTGTTTTGTAAACATCTCCGACAAATCAAAACAAACAATGTGCCTACACTGGCTTTGCTGGTGGAAGAATAATAGCGCACTTAGACTTTTTTTTGGACAAATTTTTTTTCTGAAAATGATTCGGATAATCGGCGATTCGGATAGTCGGAGTTCGGATAATTGGAGTTCTACTGTATTTGAATATTAAATATATTTTTTCATACCCGGTAGAAATATCAAAATAGCTCCATCGGGCTGTGTATCACAAATATGCCATATCAGTTTTGAAATTAGTTCCAAATTGATATCTTCTGAGAGGGGATTAAGTAAAGCTTGTATAACTTTTTTACTAAATTTGTTCTTATTTTTTTGTATATATGAGGACATTTCTTTGTATATCTGATCATTATAAGCCTTTCCTATTTCTCTTGCATTGTGACCTGAGTTCAAGTATAATATTGTATTTGAATATTAAATATATTTTTTCATACCCGGTAGAAATATCAAAATAGCTCCATCGGGCTGTGTATCACAAATATGCCATATCAGTTTTGAAATTAGTTCCAAATTGATATCTTCTGAGAGGGGATTAAGTAAAGCTTGTATAACTTTTTTACTAAATTTGTTCTTATTTTTTTGTATATATGAGGACATTTCTTTTATATCTGATCATTATAAGCCTTTCCTATTTCTCTTGCATTGTGACCTGAGTTCAAGTATAATTATGTAATACATATAGACAAATAGTCAAAATAAAAACAATATATAATTAACTACATATTTATTATATACACTTTTTCGACACTGTTTGTTGTTTTTATTCAGTAAAGAAATTCTAATAAATATTGTAGAAAGTTAAAATTAAAAATAACTGGATTAAATATTTTTCTAGTAGAATTACTATAGATTACAAGTTACACAGAAATAAAAATATGAATACAAACTAGGAAAAAGACACACACAAATTGAAAAGAAATTGTACAATTGAAACCGAAACCAATAAAATGAAATAAATAATAAACTAAATTAAATAATAAAATATAGGCCATATGATTTAAAGAATCGTAATATAAATCACGCCATTTAGAAACGAGGGGTAGTTTATTAAAAATAAAATACAAAAAATATTAACAATGGTTGAAATTATATTATGAAATATTACATGCAATGATCTATATTTTTTGTTTTTTATTACTTTTTGGATTCTTTGTTCGAAGCTCTACAATATATATATATATATATATATAATATATATATATATATATAACATATAACAAATGTATTCTGAGTGGTAAGATATTTATTTAGAAATATGAACAAATATATATATATATATATATATATACATATAACAAATGTATTCTGAGTGGTAAGATATTTATTTAGAAATATGAACAAATTGCACTCTTTTTTGCACCAATTTATTAAATACTTACTGGTTGTGCTCACCAGTAAGTAAAATTAATATTATTTAATAAATAACTGCAAAAGAGTGCCGTTTGTTCATATTTCTAAATTGATATATATATATATATATATATATATATATATATATATACATATATATACATATTAGGGTGGTCCTTAATGACATTTTCTAATTTCCTTGCTCCCAAGGACTCAAATGGTTTCAAATTGATAAAAAACAATTCTCTGAAAGTTTTAGCTCTTAATATTGTCTTTTAGATAGTGCGCAATTCAATCAAAGTTTTGTATGGTATGAAATGATATGCAGCCCATTCCTCGAATTATGAAATGGTTAGAAGAAAAATTATTCTTTATTGACTATGTGTTTCGATACCTCGGGGCAAGTTTATGCAAATTGCTGTAAGGCAAAGTGCAATATACAACTAGTTGTTTATTTCTATTGAAGATCATGTTCTTAGCTGATGATATTTTTATAAAAAACTTTTTGGTTTTTATTTATATACAATATATACAAATCTAAGATTCAAGATCCATTGTATTTGTACCTGTAGCAGTTTTAAAACTGTAAAAGTTCAATTCTTCTAACACGTCCTCCAAATAAAATTCCTCAACATCATAACAAAAACCTGGTATTGTAATAATATGGCATTTATCAAAATAATTTGAGAAGATTTCTGCATTCAATGTAGCACTCATTAATATCACTTTTAAATCTTTCGATGAGGAATAATGTTCTCTTTTAAAACTGTTAATAGCAGATCGCAATTAACATCCCTCTCATGTATTTCGTCGATGATGAGGTGTGAATATTCCTGCAGTACAGGACTGCTTTCTAAGGTTTGTAGAAGTATTCCAGTGGTGCAAAATAATATACTACCAGATTTTCTGGGCATAACTCTGAAGTAGAATATAAAAGTTAGTCTTAGCAAATGTCATACAATATAAGTACATAATAATTATTCAAGATTAAAAATATTGAACTAACTTTTCAAGTCGAATCTGGTATCCTACCTTACACCACAATTTTCATTTCTTTCGGATGCCACTCTTTCTGCAACAGAAATTGCACTGATTCTTCTGGGCTGAGTGCAAGCAATTTTACATACACTGCCATTTCCAGACATTAAAGCATCATCTAATAAAAATTGGGCTACCTGAAAAATATTCATTATAACTTGTTATATTGTAGAAGAATATTCATTATCTTTACCTGTGTTGTTTTCCCACATCCAGTTTCACCGCTTATTAATGTAACTTGATTGTCTTGAATATGTTTAATATTTGGTCCTTCATCTGGAACGCAGGCAAAGCCTTGCGAGACTTTTGCATTGTTTTATAAGTCATATTGTCATGTTTATTTATAAACTCTGATTGCAGTTCCTGATTCAGAGCATCATCTTGTGTAATTTTATTTTTGTTCGCCCTTTCTAA
The DNA here is from genome assembly GCF_003426905.1 of Ctenocephalides felis. Taxonomy (NCBI): domain Eukaryota; kingdom Metazoa; phylum Arthropoda; class Insecta; order Siphonaptera; family Pulicidae; genus Ctenocephalides; species Ctenocephalides felis. The sequence continues at coordinate 8,173,166 of NW_020538040.1, forward strand.
TCGTTCTTCAAATGATTCATTAGAAGCTAATTGTTTAAAGTAATAGGGCATACAATGCTCAGATAAATATGAAAATTTTTTTATATCAGGTGTATTGAGCAACGAGCTTATTTTATCAACTTTTCTTTGGCTGATTCTTATTACAGGTATCTTAATTAAAAATAGAATTATTATGAATGCGTGCACACACATAGATATATTATATATACCACACAACACATATGCATATATATATATATATATACATACACAAACACATATGCATATATAGATATATATATATATATATTATATATATAGAGTAAGTTCTTCAAGGGCATACATCAAATAAAAGGCAAAGATTTAGAAATTAATCTTTAATTTTTCCAAACGTTTCGACATAGTATTTTATGTCATCATCAGTGGATATAAATATGGTCTTACATCAGTAGCTAGCGCAAGGCACATAATTTTGCACTATCATATATACACTAACTTGTTTTTTTTTTTATTATTTTGTTGAACAGAGCATAGCAAAATATTTGTGAAATATATAATATATTTTGCAAAGCTCTGTGCAAAATATATTATATATTTCACAAATATTTTGCTATGCTCTGTTCAACAAAATAATAAAAAACAAGTTAGTGTTATATGATAGTGCAAAATTATGTGCCTTGCGCTAGCTACTGATGTAAGACCATATTTATATCCACTGATGATGACATAAAATACTATGTCGAAACGTTTGGAAAAATTAAAGATTAACTTCTAAATCTTTGCCTTTTATTTGATGTATGCCCTTGAAGAACTTACTCATATTTCTCAACATCAAAACTAACTTCTTTAACATATATATATATATATATATATATATATATATATATATATAGAAGTGAACCGAGGGTAAAGAGAGGTTAGGTGCATTAGCAAAAGATAGTCTGTATAAATTATATTTACTAACTAGAAATTTTGATGTTCTACACACTAACAATAATTAAGTAATTCTTTTTACTACTCTATAAATATTCTAAAAAAACTGTACAAGGTAAAACAACAAATAAACAGAATTAACAAAAAATTGCAGTGGGTAAACTATCTATATAATTTGCTAACTTCTACATCCACAATTTTGCATATATGGCTAAATAATGTTTGCTGCTACATATATATATATATATATATATATATATATCTTTTCCTTAACTACCTTTTTCATATTTCTTGTTGCTGTTCCTTCTTTATACGATCACGGTACCACGAAATATTATCTCCTGCACGTACATCTGCAGGAGGTCCACCCCTATTCTTCTGAAACCGTTTACGGAAGTGGTATGATGGACCATCATTCCCTCTTCCCAAATTGAAGTTATAGCTCGCAGGGGAATATTTTGTAGGACGCTTGTTTTTACTTGTTTCAGTATTTTTGTTAATTTCATCATCATCGGAACTATTATTAGGTGGATAATTAACAGGTGTCCGAAAACCTCTTCTAGAACCCCTGTGACCTCCTCTGCTCATTGCCTGCATTAGTAATAATATTAATATAAAGGTTATAGATCCATTGAGAAATAGCAAGACTAAATGCAGGACTATTAAGAACAGCGAATAACAATATTATTAATAAATATATGCTATTATACTTACTTTTGCTTTCATAGCTATTTATATATATATATATATATATATATATATATAATATATATATATATTTAATTTGTATATCATAACCTCTCAGAAATAGCTTAAAGTTTACTTATGTCATGTTTATTTATCTATAATACTTGTCATACCTACTCTTCAAAAGAAAAAATATATATATTTAAGCTTTTGTTTTGTTCATACATTAATTGTTATTAATAATTGCCAATCATATCAATTAGATATAAAGAATAAATAATTGCTCCAGAGCCTGATTTTCAAACCGAATATGAATAATTCAAATTACGCGCCTAAAAATGCTATGTGTGTAATTCAAACATAAAGAAATGCGTATTGTGTATAATTCAATTGGAAAACTAGTTGGTATTGGTATTTTCCTTAGGCAAGTTACATGAACTTCCCGTATGTGTAAATAATCGACTCAATCAATAAAAAATAAATTAATTTATGAGTGATTATAAGTATTCCGAGTGGATTTATTATCAATAATGAAAACGAACGAACACGTTAACTCGGAGTTTTTCTAAAAGCATTTTCAAAAATCAATAATTTTTAATTGAACCAGTTTTCGTAGGACGTTAATGGTTTAGTATGTTCATTAACACCATAATCTATCGTTATACCAAGTAAATCATCTAATTTTAATTTAACGACGTCAAAAAACTACTCATTTTCTCAAATTTTGATGATTTTTTAAAATTAAACTATTTGTCGTAGGCCGTATATTTCAGTAAGTTCTAAAGACCATGAATATGTCGCAAAAAAGTTCCATAAAATCGGCTTAGTTTTTTTTTTTTCAACGTTAATTACAAGAAAACGGTTCAGTAGTTTTTTCGTTAAAACTAATCATTATCATCCCACTAATATCTTCGAACAGTTTTTGATTTTTTAAAATTGATTCGGCAGTATGAGCTTAAAATGTAGACGAAAGGTTTACCACTTTTTCAAATTACAAAAAAACGGCTTAGCAGATCGTCGCACAAAACTGACGAACGATAGTCCTCATTGAGACACATCAAATGGCTTTTAAATTTCTGAAATCAGTTCAGGCGTTTTTGAGAAAAACTCGATCAAAGGTGTAATTTTGACAAATGCCAAGAAATGATATTAATTTTTGCAAACTTTGACGAATTTTTAAAATTAACGACTTGTCGTAGGGCCGTAATATTTTAGTATGATCCATAAGACTATGGTATCTACCGTCAAAATAATAATCATGAAAATCGTCGAAAAAATTTTTTTAACGCGTTATTACAAGAAAACGGCCCGGCTGATTTCTACCAAAAACTAATCAGCACATTCCCAACCAATATCTTTCGAACGGTTTTTGAATTTTCAAAATCGATTCGGAATTGCGGGCTAAAACGTGGACGAAAATTTTTCACTTTTCTGCTATTTATAATGAAACGGCTTGGCCGATCGTCGCACAAAACTGAACACAATAGATAGTTCGTTATGAATATTTTAGATTCTCATGTTGTCTAGGGCTGGTTTATATAGTTTATATACTAAAAATCAAAACATACTGTTATGCTTATAAGCGATACATACTGTTATGTGTTTTTAACCTATATATTGCGATACTGATTGGTATATTTCACTCGATGATTCAACTAAAGTAAACGTAAAGGTGCGTCCTCACCTAACGAACAAGCACGAACGAACACGACGAATAATATACGCAACTGCATTATCGCCAAGCGAAAGCATAACTACTTGCATATTTTTCGTCGTGTTGGTTCGTGCTTGTTCGTTAAGGCGTGCCTCACCTAACGAACGAGCACTTTTTTAATACAACCACGAAAGATACGTTCGCTATTTTTCCGTCTTAACAAATTGGAATTTTTGTTTAGATTTTTGTTTATAAGCGTAGTGCAGGAATGCGTGATCGAGCACAAACAGTATATAAACAATTTCCTTTATAGATTCGAAAACTTGAATTGTTTTGATTTATTTAATATCTGTAAATAACATAGATAAAAATACGTCGATAGATGCATGAACATAATTTCCAGTCATTCGAATCAATCTGAATTGAATTATTTGATTCGAATCAACTCACATTAAGCCGAGAAATATTGACTGTCATACAATGTATGTATGTATGTGTACAATGTCATGTATGTATGAACATACATTTTAATAAGCATAAAAAATAATATAAATATAACTAGTTGTAAGTAGCATTTTGCCTTAAGGCAAGTTGCATGAACTTCCCGATACTTATCCATCATCCAATCATCTAAATCAATAAAAATTTATATTCAAATACATATTTAGATAAAATAATCAATTATTTATTTAAAAAATAGCAATTTACTTAAATTCCACTAAAAAATATCAATACGATTTTCAATTGATGTCTTTCGAACATACTTAAATCCATTATGCTTATTTATCTATGCTTATATCATCTGTAATTTTATAATTTAAATTAATTTGTTTATAATATATAATTTCATCCATTTTGCGTTCTTAAAATGAATTTATTTGAGTGTGGACGTTAACTTCAATCTGTAGCTACTTGTGAAACGTACATATGATTTAGAATCGCTTAAATACAAGCATTGATGATTTTTTATATTTCAACCTTTTATCGCAGACCTATAATATTTTAGTATAATATTTCAAACTGTGAAATCTTTCGTTTTCATCAGAATCGTCAAAAAAAAAACGATATTTAATTACGAAAAAATGGCCGATTTTTACCAAAAACTAACCAACGCAATTCTAAACTTATATCTTTGAAACAGTTTTTGATTAAAGTTTAAAAGCGATTCAAGATTGTGGCTTAAATTGTGCACAAAAAATTTGACACTTTTTTCAAATCTAAGTTATAATTAATAAAATAATAATAAATAACTAAATAACTAAAAAAATAATAATAATCTAAATCAAAGTAATAATTGTAAAACATGAAATTCAATGTAGAAATGTAGTAGCTTACCTCAAAATATTTCAACACAATATAAAATATATATACACACTTACGTTTTAAACTAACTTGCTATTTTGTTGAATAATGTCAATAACTAACCCGGTATTACTTTACACAATTTATTTAACAACTTCAAAATATCAGACAGCAATCGCTCACACCAGCTCACACACTGCTCTAAATATACTATATTTCTTTCATATTGTCTAGGCTCCTCCTTCCAATATATCTTTTATATTCAACACCTAACTCTGATTGGTCAGAGACGTCAGAGACATATTTTACCTTGCCAGGGTCGGACACTATCACTATTGCATATCCATAGAGCTCACACGTCAGGATGGACACTGTCAGCCGTTATATTCAAATATGAATATTAAATATTACAATATATATAAAGAGGGGTATTCATAGATAAGTAAGCATAAGGGGGTATTCTAGTGTGGAGACATAAATTTTAGGTAATTTTTAAATCATCGTAAAAAAGGCAATTTTTGTTTATTTTGCACAGATTCTGATTAGAATCTTGTAATATCTGAGTTTTTGTAATATATTTTTGTGGTAGTTATATTATATTTACAACCTTTATTTTGTCGAGTAAATTGGTTTTAACTAAATTTTAATTCTACTACATTAATGCATCGTGAGTTTTTTGTCTTAACTGATTTATCCAATCGGCTTGATTCGAGTTGATTCAAATCAGTTTTTTTCTGATTCGAATCATTTGAATCTCACTAGTCAACACTGTTTATTCTTGTCGACCTCTATCTGTCAGCTGATTAAACATGGCAGCTGTCAAACAAGTGTCAAATTGTCCATTGTTGACCTAAGAATATTGCGTATTAAATTCGTCAATTTTTTATCATTTTACGTGCTGCTTGGCACATTAAATTATATAAAACTTCTAATAGAATTTAATAACTGATAATAAACTTGACAAAGATACAAAGTGGGAGTTATTCTCTAATTAATATACGTTAAGTGCAATGGGAGTTTGAGTCGAATACCAATGGCAGAAAAACCAGGGCCGTTATCGGCCCAACAAGCCCCTTTAGTTAAAATAGGCCACTATACTCTAGGCCAAACTTTAGGTGTAGGCACATTTGGTAAAGTTAAAGCTGGCGAACACCAATTGACAAAACATAAAGTGGCTGTGAAAATATTGAATCGTCAAAAAATTAAAAGTTTAGATGTCGTCGGAAAAATTAGAAGGGAGATACAGAATCTTAAACTATTCAGACATCCACACATTATTAAATTATACCAGGTAATTTCTACACCTACTGATATCTTTATGATAATGGAGTATGTAAGCGGTGGTGAATTGTTTGATTATATTGTAAAACATGGGAAACTGCAAGAGCATGAAGCTAGAAGATTTTTCCAACAGATAATATCTGGTGTAGATTATTGTCATAGACATATGATAGTGCATCGGGACTTAAAACCCGAAAATTTATTACTGGACCACAACATGCATGTTAAAATAGCTGATTTTGGTTTATCCAACATGATGATGGACGGTGAATTTTTAAGAACCAGCTGTGGATCTCCCAATTATGCTGCTCCAGAAGTTATTTCAGGGAAATTATATGCAGGACCTGAAGTTGATATTTGGTCCTGCGGTGTTATATTATATGCTTTATTATGTGGAACATTACCTTTTGATGACGAACATGTTCCGACACTGTTTAGAAAAATTAAATCAGGAATTTTTCCAATACCTGAATATTTGCACAAGCCTGTTGTGAGCCTTCTGTGTCAAATGTTGCAAGTAGATCCTATGAAAAGAGCGGCAATTGATGATGTTAAGAATCATGAGTGGTTCCAAAAGGATTTGCCTGCTTATCTATTTCCTTCTCCTGTGGAGCAGGATAGCAGTGTTATTGATACTATTGCAATTGCTGAGGTAATTAATAACAATTATACTGATCTTAATTAAATTTTTAACTTTGCGAAGGAGAAGTTTGCTTTTGCAAAAAAATCCGATTTGCTAAAGCCCAGTGCACACGACGCCAATATTTCTTGTAACAGGATTTCTGTTAAGTTTCCTGGTAATGTGAGCAGAATTTTGCGCCAGATTTTCATTATTTTATGATTACTAATAATTTTGTGCATTTTGAAATTGATTATTATAAATATATACTGTGAATATCCCAATTCATATTTTATAGGCCTAAAATGCACTAATGCTTATAAGTGTACAAATAGAGCATTGTATATTTGAAATTTTTCCGGTAATTTAAATATTTTAAACTTACTGAACTGCATTTCCCTATAACTAATTATTTTTTCACATCGCTCTATATAAACAATAGCTATTCACAAAATAAAAACTGAACGCTTCCAAAGTCGAAGTACATGATCAAGTACACATTGATATTTACGTGACAAAATACAGCTTTTCTATTGGTCACTGAAAGTATCGGCCACAAAACAGTTCATTAATCGACGAATAGAACATCATAAAATACGGCCCGAATTTTCGAAGACAGGAGTTGTTGGGAAATCAGTTTCCGACGTTGCTAGGTAACGGTTATAGACAGAAATTATGTTAAGGATACTGCCGTTGTGAATAGAGAGCTTAAACGTGAAATCTGGTTGGCAAGATCGTAAAATATGTCGGGGAAGATCGTAAATTATGATTTATCACATCGTTGCTAAGTAACAAAATCTGGCGTCGAGTGCACCGGACTTAATTTTATGTTTTCTCGACGTATCGAGCCTTTCTGTGTCGAATGAGACCGAATTTGGAAAAAGTATAATGAGCGTGTGTGTGTATGTGAGAGAGAAAGCCGATTTTTGACCTTTCATTGACGATTAAGTCGACTATTCTCACATATCGAAAAGTCAATGTAACTTGCCTTAAAGGCAAAATGCCACTTACAGCTACTTCATTCATTTATTTGATATTAAATTATAAAATTGCTTATAGGTATGTGAAAAATTCGGTGTTAAAGAATCTGAGGTCCACAGTGCATTACTCAGCGGGGACCCTCATGATCAATTAGCTATAGCATACCACTTAGTAATAGACAACAAAAGAATAGCCGATGAAGCTGCTAAAGCTGAACTGAAAGATTTTTATGTCGCTGGCTCTCCACCACCTGTAAGTTATAGCCCTAATGAGAAGGCAGACCACAAAAATGATTCAGCAACTGAAAATTCCACAACTGGAAAACCTCATCCTGAAAGAATTGCTCCACTGCGTGAGCGTATACCAAATTTCCAGGGAAATGCCGCTAAAGGACCCCCTGTAAAACGTGCGAAATGGCATTTGGGTATTAGATCTCAATCTAAGCCATCTGATATTATGCTTGAGGTATACAGAGCAATGAAAGCATTGGACTATGAATGGAAAGTCATTAATCCATATCATGTTAGAGTAAGGGACAAGACTAAGTTGAGTGATAAATATGTTAAAATGTCTCTACAATTATACCAAGTCGATCATAAGAGTTATCTTCTGGATTTCAAGTCTTTGAGTACTGAAGAGATGGAAACCGGTGATGAAATTTTAGACAGTGCTGGCACTACTGGAATGCAGAGTCAAATGTCCACAATTTCTGGACATCATACAATGGAGTTCTTTGAAATGTGCGCGGCACTTATTATAAAATTGGCCCATTAAGGAATTCAGATTTATTCACTTATAATTGGAGGAATTCAAAATACAATGGTACCCCGACAGTCGAGTTTAATTTGTTTCGTAACCACTCTTGGATATCGAATTGCCTCAAATCTTGAAGCAACATTTTTCATATAACTACATTAAAATGCCATTAATACTGTGGAGTTTGTTAAGTTTCTTAGACATTTAAAATAAGTTTACTTGTCATTTATTTAATTATTGTTTGAGAGTTAGACATGTTTTGTTGAACAAACTCTGTTTTGGATTCATTTATATTCACAAACTTTTGGAGCTTAGAAAGCTGCTTGTAAATTATTGTAAATTACTGTAGGCCTTAGCTGCAGTTATATCCTTTAAAAACTCCTGTTTAAACACAATACTTGTGTTACTTCACACTTTAATTGAAGAGACATGGTTTTTTTTAACCCATGATTATGAATATAAATAATATTTAATTTTTATTTAATAAAAAGCAAAACACGCGAACTTAACATATAATTAATAAATATCTGCACAATCACAATTAATGTTAAAATATCAAACATTAAAACAATTCTCGATTAATTTGCATGTTATTAAACAATTAATATTAAAATATAATTAAATTACTAACTATGAAATAATTTACTATCATAAAACAGACAAAATATTTCTATGTTAGGAAAATCTTTGCCACAATTGACGAAATTTTCATATTTTCATTTTACCATTAACATTTTCCAAGAAAACTCTGACTCGCTCGAAGCTTGTATCTCAAATTTTGCTCATTGGTTTAACCAAACAAGCCGCTTCTTTGGCGGCTCGTATCTCGAAACACTCGTACGTGAGTCGCTCGTAAGTCAGGGTACCACCGTATTGTGGACTGAACACATTTTATCTTAACCATAGCTATGTATAATATAGATTTTAAAGTTTAAAATGAAAAATATAATTGTATTTACCTTCTTGTGTGCCTCAGTCCGGTTTATTTGAACCATAAGTCTTCTAGAATAGCTTTGCTTTATTATGATAGTAATAAATGCCATAAAAGATTTTATAAATATTATGTTATAAATTATTGTTAAATATAAAAAGAAAAAATATATGAAGTTACTATGTAAATAATATATTTCAGTATAAATATTTCATTTATAATTTTAATTCATTCAGTTCATTCAATTTTAATTCATTCTAATTCTAATCACTTATGGGCGGCCAAATAAGAGCAACTTCACTATGTGCTGATTGTGGAATCCACATTTGATAAGCGGATAACAGATCTGAAAATAAATTAAGTTTTATTAATTTTCTCGACATTTCAAGTCATTCTGAATTGACTGAGATCAAATTTGGAAAAAGTATATGTGTGCGTAAGTCGATTTTTCGATCTTTCGTTGGACCGATTTCAAAAATTTAATACCCATTCGATGTAACTAAGAATATATTCCGTGTTTCGTAGATAACTACTGATTACCGTTGACGTCCACACTTAAATAAAATGGATATTAAAACTCAAAATAGATGAAATGAAATGTGTTAAACAAATTAATTTAATTTATACAATTATTGTAATCAGTCTGTTTGAAAGACATCAATTGGAAAACATGGTGAAGTGAAAATTTTATTTTTGAACATTTTACCTAAAAAGTTGAACCTCAATTCTTATTAATTAAATTGATTATGTAAACGGTATTGGAAAGTTCATGCAACCTTAAGGCTACTTACAAATGTTTTTATATCTATACAACAAACCCTTACATTTAGAATCAGTCTTCCAAGCTTCTAATAATTTATCTCTCGTATTTACTAATTTAGCAGCAAGTGTTTTCAATAAAGCATCAGTCCTTGGAAGCAATCTTGCCCAATTTTTAGTCATTGTATTAGGTTTTGATAACAAACTGTTTTTGTATTTCGATAACTTCTCAAAAACTACACCATCTAATAAAAAGTATGCAAACCACTTATAACTATCCAAATTATCTGGATATTCTATTTCAGACACTGGTAAAGTCCAACCAGATTTTCCAAAAGTTGCATTAACATGACAATATATTCTGCCTTTGTTAGAACAATACCTAGGTTCGGGATCGTTCAATGGTTCACTGAAATTACATAATAAAGGTACGTATTTAGTTAGCCATTCTGGTTCAATAGCTGTAATACCACGAATAAATATTTTAGTACTATCTCCAACTCTGGTTTCATATATATCTTGGTACACCACCCATTCTGGTACTTTCTTTTTGAGCACTGAACAAGAATGTATAAAAACAGGATCTTCCATTTCACAACATTTATAAGCATATTTGAATTTCCTTTTGTCTTCATTTTCCTTTAATTCATTTTCATTGATCTTACGAGCTACATGATCTCCTAGACCACTCAATAAAATTTGTCTTAAAAGTTTAGCTTGAAAATCTGATGGTGGATTCATTTTGGGATCGACAAATAAATTTAATTCTGGCATGTTTAAATTTATATCATTGGTTAATTGTATTCTTAACTTGCGAATTTCCGTAATTGCTTTCGGTCTTAAACCATTTTGCGTGCAGAATTCTTCCAGTTTATTAACACTTCCTGCGTACTCAGCAGCTCCTATGGCACGAAGAAGCACCATGGGATCTCCCATGTATAAAGAATTTCCAGTACCAGCCCAAGAACGTCTTGTTGTAGCCCATTTCGATTTTTGCTGTCCTTCATTGTCCAATGTTACTTCTAGCAAGACTTCTTGAACAGATAATCCTGCTACCATGCAAATGGTGTATGGTAACAAATCATGTTGATGACTCAATGCTAACATTTTACCAAACCTCGGCGCTACTGGGAATGCTGATATGGCTTTTCCTAGAGCACTAATTTTTGCAGTATAATCACTTTCCAAACTATTTTTCGTTTTGGATTGCAAAGCACCTAAAAGTGTCAACCTAGTCTCTGCATATCTCAATTGAAGAAGATCAGGTGCAGATGGAAATGGAAAGTTAACAACTTTATCTATTCCCATGCTTTTCATTTGCAACATCAAATCATCTACAGGTTTACGTTGAATATCAGGAACAGCAAAATTTTTGAATTGGTCATTGAAGACTGCACTGGAATAAAGTCGGTAACAATGTCCAGGACCAGTACGACCAGCACGACCTGCTCTTTGATTTGCAGCAGCTTTGCTGCAGTATGTGATAACAAAGGCACTTACACCAGTGATTTTGTCATAAATTCTAGTTTTTTGTCGTCCGGCATCAACAACATATTTTATATTAGGTATTGTTAAAGATGTTTCTGCTACATTAGTTGATACTACACATAACCTGGTACCTTCAGGCGGAGGCTTGAAGACTTTAGCTTGTTTATGAGAAGGTAATAGTGAATACATTGGTAGCACCCATAAGGGCTGTGTGTTTGACAAATTTACCAAGCTCATATATTCTTCATCATCAGACAAATCATTTTTGTCATCAAGTTCTTTCAAATCTGCATCTGCATCGTCACTTAGAACATCATAGTCATCTAAATTAACTTCTGGTAACTCAGTTCTTAATTTCTTATGCCTTTTCTTGGCATTGCGTATGGCTTTCTTCATACTCCATTCCACAACTTCACCATCTGAATCCAAGTCAGGTTTTTCTTCATCGTTTTTGATAGTGGAATTTTTAATATTCTTATAAGGAAAAGCTTTTCTCAATTTTCTCATCAATGAATTCACTTCTAACTGTCCAGTTAAAAAAATTAAAATACCTCCTTCTGGCAAGGTTGTATGAATTTTAACAGTTTTTCTAAATGCTTCTAATAAATAGTCATCAGGTGTTTTTTTATTAAAATGAATAGACACTGGATACTGTCTTGTCTCAATATTTATCACGGGTGGTGGAATTTTGAATAAACGTGTATTCTCAGTGAAATCCTCAATTCTTAAAGTAGCAGACATAATAATTAATTTCAATGGATCATTATGTTTATTTCTATAGGGAACAATTCTAGATAACAGTCCAATTAATATATCAGTATATACACTCCTTTCATGCGCTTCATCTAAAATAATAACTGAATACTTTTTTAATGCAAAATCTGTTTGAATCTCTTTAAGAAGTACACCATCAGTCATGAATTTTATTTTTGTTTCAGGTGTAGTATTACCCTCGAAACGTATTAAATAAGATACGATTTTATTTGATAAGTTCATTTCAGTAGCAACACGTTCTGACATTGAAATGGCAGCTACTCTGCGTGGTTCGGTGATTCCAATTACTTTGTCTCTTGCGTATCCTGCTTCATATAAAAATTGGGGTACTTGCGTTGTTTTGCCACTACCTAAAATGAGAAAAATAAATGTTTACTAAATTTACTTTGCCAAAAAAACGATTTAGTAATTTTATATTTTCTCGGAGTTTCAAGTCATTCTGAATCGAATGAGACAACATTTGGAAAAAGTACGAGTGCGAGCTGGTTTTCGATTTTTTGTCCTTGATAAGAAAATTGATAAGGAGAAGCGGCGATTAGGTTTGCGAAACGATTAGCAAAGCCATTTCTTTGAAATTAGCCTTGAAGTGTTTTTTTGTGACCGTTTTCCAAAAATTTTGCGATCATAAGATTATAAATTTGTGCATGGTTCACAGAAATTAATTCATAATTTTCTAAATAGATCTTTATATCTGTCTACAAAACTTCTCTACTAGTGTAAAAAATGTTGCCATTATTTTTAACTTCCCGTAGGATAAGTTATAGTAATCACAAAAAAATCGAAAATGAAAATTTTTATTATATATCCTTACGTTTCAGAGGTTTCTGAACAATTCGGCATACATTAGAAAAAAATGTATGTATGTGTGTGCGGATACAAACTTTTCGCCGACGATTTCGGGAACATGGTTCAACCGATTTCAAGTATTCAAAAAACTTTCGATTCGTATTGATAAGGAGGCGTGCTGATTAGTTTTTGGCGAAGGCAGGTCTAGCCGTTCCGAAGATAGGGCAAAAAGTGCCAAAAACAGTAACTCAGTTTCTAAGAGATCGGAGCGTCCGATTTTAATAATTCAAAAGACATTTTACTTGTATTAACAAGACTGTTCAAATTTTTGAGAAGGCAGGTCCAGCGGTTATGTACTCTCAATATAAATATGTTAAAAAAAAAATTGGCGGTCGGAAATGATTATTGGACATATGTACATCAAATTATCAGATTTTTTGTAGAGATTTCAATAATTTGTACACATTTTGTGTAAATTTTTTTGGGTTCTGTACCAAGATTTTTAGTTACGGTACGGAAAGTTCCAGCAATTTGCCTTAAGGCACGATGCCATGCACCCCACTAGTAAATTAATAATATCAAAGACTATGTACATGATATACATAATTGTGCCAGTATTTTCTTATAGCAGATGCTTAATATTTCACAAAATAATTTATTTTTTTTTTTTAAAAAAAAACTAATATCATTTTAAATGAAATTTAACATGGCGATAGGGTTCTGGCACTAAATAGTACCACATAAATTGGTTGCATTATATAATTTAATTAAAATTTGAAATAATCAACTACAATTTTAGGACATACAAGCCTTATAGTGTTTGTGCACTATAATTAATATAATTATAAATTATAAAATATATAAATTATTAATAAGAAAGATATCAATTGGAAATTAATTAGTTTTTAGTGCAAACCGGTAAGTGAAAACTTTATTTTCAAAATAAATAGTTAAAAATTTTATCTACATAGCTAAATCTCATTTGGTTGATTAAGACATTTATTACACATATTGGGATTTACTTTAAGGCAAAATGCCACTTAAATTTAGTATTGGTTCTATTTATGCAAATGTACAATTTGATTTAAAGTACCAACCTGTTTCTCCAGCTAATATGACAATATTGTTTTCATTTATACATTCCATAACCACTTGCTCTTCGCCTAAAATGGGTAATTTTAATCTAACTGCTTGTATTTCGGGGTCTCTATTAACTTCCACAAAAATTGCAGGCCGTTTTTCAACAGCTTGAGCCACTTTCACTGGCTTTGTTTTGCCTTTGTTTAAATCTTTGTTTAATTCCACATTCATTTCCATTTCTTCATTCAAGCTATTTTTATCAACCTCATTTTTCTTTTGAGGATTTTCATTAATCATCTCATCAACGGATTCAATTTCATTGTCATCAGGTGTTGCATTTTCATCACTTTTTGTAGTAATATCATCATTTTCTGGATCACTTATTTCACTTTCGGAGCTTTCATCATCATTATCAGAGTTAACAATATCATTATGACTGAACTCTAATTTCTGTTGTTTATCAGCTACGTTATTCAACAAATACTTCCTTTTTCTACTACCTAAAAATATATATAAATACAGTTTTCTGAGAAATCGCCACACACTTATTAAAATAATTGTTTTCTTCACCTGCTACACTTGAGAATTTAACATTTTTCTCATCGGAGACTTGTATTTTCGCTGGTTTTGATTCAATGTTTTTTTTAAAATTCTTCAAGCCTTTTGTTTGAACAAGGGCAATTGGGGTCAATTGAGCTAGCTCACTTTCAGGGTACTTGAACGCTAGCCAAAGCTTCTAACAGGGCGCTTCTCTGTTAACATCAATAATATTAAAAAATATTGAACAATGATTATTTATTTAACATCCATAGAAATTACATACTACTATATTGTATATATAAGGTTGTTAGGAAAGTCACTTCATTTTTTTACCACCAGAATTTAACTATATTTTTTTGAACCTAACATCACACTTAAGCCCTATAATTATTATATGATTTAAAAACTTATATTTTAAGTCTTGTGTGTAAAAAATTCTAATTGATTACATGCAGTAGTTTTTGGATGGTGCCACTTTAAATAAGGAAAGCATTATCGCACTAGCGTCCGCGATTTGCCTCTAAAAAGTCTTGGAAATGATGAGGTTTTGAAGTGAATTGTCACTAGGAATTTCAAATGGGATGTAAGGAACACAATACACGCAATTGTCCATGAAACAAAAAAAAAAGAACCTGCTCAAAACAGATGCAAAGCTGAAATTTGCCAGAAAAAAATGATGCAGTTTGGTAAGATTTTAAAGTAGTTGTTAATTTTTCAGCTTTTCCAGGATAACATAACGATCAATTCGAATGCCTTATGTCATCAGCTGTATAAACTAAATGATATACTTCAATAGAAAAGGTCAGAATTAACCCACAAGCAAGGTATAGTCCTGCATCAAGACGACCCAAGACCTCACAAAAGTTTGGTCAATCGCCAGAAGCTTTTGAAGCTGGAATGGGACCCAAAGACACATTCATCATATTTTTCCACACCTGCCATCATCGGACCATTATTTGTTCAGGTCACTAAAAAAATTTTTTGCCGGTGAAATCTTTACCTCAAATCAGCCTGTCAAAAAGCACTTTGATCAGTTTCTTGCCAATAACAACCAAAACATTTATGATTTCGGAATTATGCTAATACCAGAAATATGACAAAAAATGTTCGATCAAAACTGCCAATACATAATTTATTAAAGTAATTGATTATTGTACGAAAATTACGTGCAAAAATGTGTATAAAAAAGGAAGTTACTTTCCGAACAACCCAATATTATATTATATTATATAGTATTTGTTGTTATACATACATTTTCTTTCTTTTTCTTCTTGTCAACAATTTTCTCCAATCGTTTTCTTTGTGTTTTGGATAAAAGTTTCTTCGTATGTTCATTTTTATTTTTTAATTTCGTTTCACGTTTCTTGGAAGGTATCACTAATTCATTACTTTGGTCATAATTGTTATACTCGCTTTTTTCTAACTCAACTTGTATCTATAAACATAAAAATAGAATGAATAATAAAGTTATTAACAAGATACTAATATATTTTGTTTAATAAAACACCTTTCGAGTAGCAGTATTATCAATTTTTTGTCTCAACCACTTGACGTGCTTTCCAATTATAGCCTTTTTTCACCATTTTGTTTTAATTTGGTTTTTTAACAGAACTTTATTTATTTTATTTACATTTATATTATTTTACATCTCTTAAAAATATTTAACTATTATTTTCAACATAACCTGACATATACAACGTGTTTACAAATGTCAAAGATGTTTCTTTTACGGAATGAAGTTTGTATCGGTTACCACCACAAAATTGTTAACGGCATTTGTAAAAAATTAGATTTTTGAGAAATTTTAAATTTTTGAAAAAAAAAATGCTTTTTTTTAGTTTGAAATTATTTGGAAAGTTTGAACTTTTTTTCAAAGCAATCGCACTGCTTTAGCTGCATGCAGACGCAACATCGAAGCGCGTAATCGCCGCGTCGCCGTCTAACGGACAGACGATGTTACAAAACCCATAGAAATGTAAACAAAATTGATACACATTATTAAAATCTTCATAAAATATCTGATAATTTGATGTGCATATGTCTATTGATCATTTTTGACCTCAAAATGGCATTTTTTTACTTTTTTTACTAGATCTTCGAAACTGCTAGATGTGCCCTTCCAAAAATTTAATCAGTTCTTCACCTTGTCAATACAAGTGAAATGTTTTTAAAATCATTCAAATCGGACGCTCCGTTCTCTTAAAAACTGAATTACCGTTTTTGGTTCTTTTTGTCATGTATCTTCGGAACGGCTAGACCTACCTCTGCCAAAAACTAATCAGCACTTTCCTTATCAATACGAATCGAATGTTTTTTGTATTATTCAAATCGGTTGATCGGTTTTCCCGAAATCGTCGACAAAAATTTGTATCCGTGCACACACACACACACATACATCAATTTTTTCTAAGGTATGCCAAAATATTCAGAAACGTTCAAAACGTGGAGATAATGCAAAAAAAATTATTTTCGATTTTTTTGTGATTGCTATAACTTACCTCTAATTTGTCTTAAGGCACGATGCCATGTGCCCCACTAGTTTATTCGTGAAATGATAGTTTGTTTGTTCGAGCGCTAACTCGCGCTCTATAGTACTGCCTACTTGTAGATATATTCGAGAAAATAGGTTTGAAAATTTATCTGCAGCTTTTGGATTCCTGCTTCGGCAGCTGAATATTCCAAGCATCGTCGTCGTCTCTTCTTTGGAAGAAACAACTAATTTTTGGAAGCCCATCTTTTTCGAAAGAGGGGCTCAAAATTCACAACATTCGCCAATGTATAAAGGTGCGTCCACACTCGATATGAACACGAACGAACATAAAAGAACGTACCAGAACGAACGGAAACAGCATTAGTGTGGACGCCACGACGATCACGAACGAACATAAACAAACATGGCGAGCAATGTTCCGAAACTTGTCGGTACATCAAAGGGAATTGTTCGTTCATGTTTGAACGTCGTATGTGCAGTGTGGACGTCTCAACGAACGCAAACGAACATTTTTTTTATATAATTTTAATATTTATAATAAATTTTTTTAAAATTTAAGAATAATGTTAATAATTTAATAATATTTACTTTTAATTATTGTGTACAGTTTGGAAAATTTTAATAATATTTACTTTTAATTATTGTGTACAGTTTGAAAATTTTGAATAAATTATGGAATGGTCAAATGACGTAATTTTCATTCATAAATGAAATAGAAAAGTTTCCTATAATATGGGAGACTAAAGACCTTTTTATAAAATTATTAGAAAAAAAAAACGATTGCTTGGAAAGTGTAGGCAAAACGTTTGGGATGTCAGAAGCTGCAGTAAAGAAGAAATTGCAGTCTTACAAGTAAATATTAAACTTGTTATCATACATAGACATTCAAACTATAGTTGAGGATGAGAGTATGAAATTGAGTATAGTTAGCTCAAGCCTGGAATGCAGCTTGCTCCGAATATGAATGCTGAGGAGAAAAAAAACGACTCAAAATATAAATATAAATACAAAACTGAGTGAAATTAATTGATAATTTATTTACAGTATATTTACAAAATATACACGAACAAAAATCACACAAAACCAGTGAAAATGCCGTATGATTAAAGCTTACATCCATATCAATAATAAAACTGACGTTTCACGGAACATCTACGAACAACGAAAATTCAAGCGCTCACTGCTTTTAAGCGCTTGTTCAAGTTCGTTTGGAATTTTTCGCGTTCGTTCGTGTTCCTGTTCGTTCTTCTTGTATTTTCTTGTTCCACATGTTCGTTCGTGTTCGTTCGTTAGGTGTGGACGCACCTTTAAAT